>NC_056737.1:1022778117-1022950617 GCF_019279795.1 Protopterus annectens
GCAAGTTTTGTTTCTTTTTTTAACGATCTATATAATTTGGATAAGAGACCCTCTCCCAGTGTGTTGCATTAATAATATTAAAAATTTGATTAATTTGTGATAACATCTCTTACCCTTGGTTGCAGTAACTTAATTTTACCTTCTACACATTTTCTGCAAGTTTAAACATTCAACCACATATCTTTGCTTAAATCATATTTACTTATTATATAATTAATAGAATGCAGTTTTTCATTATTCATCAATTGAAACCAATATATCAGATTTTTTTCTTTAACTGTAATCATTGTGTATAACTTTGAAATGAAAATATTATTTTGGGTGTATGCTATAGGGAAAATAAGAAAAAAATCATGCCTTATGTGTTGGATTCCTATAAACTGAGTTTTTAAAGGTGTTTAATATAGTGGAAAAATAAGAGTCAGATGTTTGGTGACACCTTTCTGAAAAGTAATCTTTTAGCAACCAATCTAAACTATTGTGTAGTCTATGATTATGATTAGCATTTATGTTATGTTTAAATATTATGAAAAGGCATCCTAGAAACTCTTTTCATCTGGCTATGTAAGTATTATTTATTCAAAGAGATATTGTTTTTATAATTGATGATAAAGAGTATAATTCTAGATATGGTAGTCCAATCCCTATAATTGATAATAAAAATATAATTCTAGATATGGTAGTCCAGTCTCTACTGCTGTTTAGTCCCCTACATGATGATTTAAGGCAATGCTCGATTTGTCAGGGAACCAAATACATTTTAAAATTAATGTATTAAATTCTTTAATATAAGTTTTAGAGGGAGGTAAATATAGTGATTAAATAACTTATAAGATTTTTGGTAAAATAATAATTTTGATTATATATATTTTCTCTTCCATTGTGAAGAAAAGTTTGTTCCATTTATTTATCTTTATACTGATTATGTTGTTAGTATAAGTGTAATTTATTATATTGTTAATGTTGTCTGTTAGAATTATCCCTAAATATTTCATTTTTCTCTCTTTGACAATGTACTTAGTAAATCTTCATTTATCCTATCAATATTAGCATTTATGGGTAGTATTTTCATTAAAGGACAGCCAAGATGTTTGGGACCATATCTGTTGCCTTAAAACCACAGAAAGTGATCTATCACTGTCAATCAGTGTCAGAAAAAATGTCAGCAGCAAATAATGGGATTTTAGAAATCAAATTCACATTTATGTTAATGCCTTTTATGTCTAAATTTGACCAAATAAAATTAACAAAAAGTTCCATAATTAGAGAGAAAAGCATTGGTGAAAGATGATATCCTTGTTGGTTCCCTTCAAAATTTGTATTGAATCAAAAGTAAAAGTGCCAGTGTCATAAAGAAGATTTATGAGATGTGTAAAATTACTTGAAAATTTACATCCCTCTAAGACTAACAAAAGATATTTCCAATTCACAGAGTCAAAAGCACCATTAATGTCTAGACTCATTAATGTTAGATTCTCTTTTGTTTTATTTACATAGTCAATAACTGTGATTATTCTTTTGATATTGTCATAAGTATTTCAGTTTAGAATAAAACCAGTTTAATCCTCATTAATAATAGAAGGTAGAATATGTTTTAATGTATTAGCATGAATTGCCATGAGTGATTTATAATCTACATTTAAGAGGAGCATTCAGTTGTTTTTTGTTAGCTTTTAAATCTGGAAGATTAGAGTATATTTCCGGGAGGGAGGAACTTTTGTTAAGTCTTTAACTACAGAAAAAACTTTGTATAATATATTTAAGGCTTCTTTAGGTAGTAACCTGTAGAATTCTGGTATAATTCTATCATTATCTGGTGTTTTGTTAGGTTTTAATTTGTTAATATGAGTTTGAATTTCAGACATTAAGACAGGTTTAATTTATTTTTTATATTTTTTTATAAAAGTTTTAATTATCCCTTCTGAGTCTCTTATTAGATTACATTGATTGATTTTATTATAATAATTTCTAAATTCTTTTAAAATATCTTCTAGTTCCATCACTTTTCCTTTTATCTTATGTGAATACATTTTCTTTATATGGTTAGACTTACTAAGTAGTTTTGTTTTGGTAGCTAACTTATGCATAGATTTTGGGTTAATAGAGAAATTAATTATCATAAACTTTTCTAGCTTAATCCTTGTTTTATAATTTAAAATATCCAAATACTTATTATGTAGAATATTAATATCTTCTATATTATTATTGTTACCTATCTGATTTTCTTGCTTTAATTTGTATTTAGTTTTTCTTATATCTCATACACTTCTTTGTCCTATTGTTTCTTTCTTTATTGCTGGAGCAACTGTTGCTTGTTCTTTGGTCCATCTATTTATGGAGCAACAGATGTGTTTCAATTTTAGGGTGGCCACAGTGGTGCAGTGGTTAGCATTGCCACCTCACAGCAAGAGGTTCTCCAGTTTGTTCCTTGGCTGGGGGGCCTTTTTTGCGGAGTCTGCATGTTCTCCCTGTGGTCATGTGGGTTTCAACCAGGTGCTCTGGTTTCCTGCCACTTCCCAAAGACATGCTGTAGGTGGATTAGACACTCTAAATTGGCCCTAGTTGTGAGTGCGTGCATGTGTGTGCCTTCTGTGGAAGGTTGGCCACGGGGCTGGCAACTCAACGCTGTTGAACTCCACTGCCAATCATGAGCGGACAGATGTTCCGCTGTGGCGACTCCTAACTGGGAAAAAGCCAAAAGAAGAAGGAGGAGAAGAAGAAGAATTGGTGACTCTACTAAAACATATGCTTTCAGTTCATCCCATAGATAGCTTTCTGAAATATCTCCTGTATTATTAATGTCTGTAAAAGAAAGAATTTCTTTAATAAAAAGTCCTTAAAATCCTTTAAGTAAGTTAAATATGCTGGTATCCTCCTGATCTTAATATTATTGCTAGATTTTAAAAACAGCTCAAAAGTAATTGCACTGAAATCTGAAAGTGGGCAAGATACCACTTTAACTTTCCTAGTTTATCTATCAACTCAATGGAGACATATACTTTATCAGTTCTGGATTGTGTTCCATGTCTATGTGGAGTAATGAGTAAATAAAAGTGATTCTGGATCTGCTCAAGCAACAGAGACCTCCAAAGCAGAAATGCAAGCAACCTCCACCCCCAACACAACCCAAATGACACATAGCCCACAGACTCTGTGCCAATAAACCACAGCCCATAAGGCAAAACAACGTACCCAACACACTAGTCATACATGACTCTATAGTCAGGCACACTGATGTCCCACTCACCAGGCTAAACAAGGAGAAGGTTACTGTCAGCTGCTTGTCAGGTGCCAGGATCCGCCACATAATCCACGCACTCAGGTCACTCCACAACAAGTACAAATATGACTCTGTCATTGTCCATGTTGGTGCGAATGACCTGAGATGTACCTCCCTGGACTACATGAAAACAGACATGGAAGAGCTCTCCAGTCTTGTAGCCCAGGCAGGTATGACACTAGCCCTGAGTAGCATCTTGCCATTGCCCAGAATGATACCATAGTATAAGGACAAAATGATTGACTTCAACAATTGGCTAAGCTTCTGGTGTCATTCTAAGGGGATCCAGTATCTGTCTGCCTGGGACGACATGATCGACAGACCATGCTGCTTTGCCAGAGATGGCCTGCACCTGTCGCCCTTGGGATTCCAGATACTGGCAAAGGCTCTTGCCACCCCTATAGTGCCTTTTTTAGGCAAGGTTCAAATGACAAATTCACCACTGTAACAGGTACAAGCAAGCAAAATCTGAGGGTAATGCTACTCAATGCTAGAAGTCTAAACCTCAAAATGCACTCACTCAAGGCACACCTTAAAATGGAGAACATTGATATCTGTGCAGTGATTGTGACCTGGTTCAAGGCATTAGAGAGCACCCCTGCATTACCAGGCTATTACTCATGCCACATTTTTTGGCTATCTAACCTGGACCAGAACACCAAAGGTGGAGGTGTGTCTATATTCATTAAGGATATCCACACTTCTAGGCTAGTTACACAGCATAATGCATCCAAGGTTATCCAAGTGCAACTAACTCTGGGGTAAACTGCAATCCAAATTGTAACTTGCTACAGATCCCCCACCATGCCCCAGGATTCCCACTCCTCTTTTCTCGATACACTGGGAAATATTAGGGTTCAACCAAACACCCTAATACTAATAATGGGCAATTTCAACTTCCCCACCATTTACTGGGAAAACTACTCATGTACTAAACACTTCGCTCAACGCTTTCTGGAATTCATAAATCCCAATGCCCTGGATCAACTTATCCATGCCCCCACCAGGAGCAACAATATCCTAGACCTAGTCATTACCAGCGTGAGTGACCCGTGTTCCACACCTGAAGTCAACTCCTCGTTAGACAGATCTGACCATAAGCTAATCACCCAAGATATCTGCATCCCACCCCCACCCACCATTAAGGAAATCATGGTAACAAGTTTCTCCAGAACCAACTTCATGCTTCTTAAGACAGAAGTGGTGAACTTCATGACACCTGTGCAGATGGACAATAGAGTTACGACTGCTGAATCCTACACAAATGCACTCTATAAGCACTTACACGAGTGCATGGATCGTGCTATCCCAAACAGAACTGAGACGCTATCCTCCAAAAAAAGGAAGCCAATCTGGTGGTCCCCTGCCATAAACAAACTCAACAACAGAAGGAAAAAACTGTTGCAAAAGAGAATAATATCCCATGAGTGGAGGAGCTCCCTGGTCAGCCTCAGTAAGAAGCTGAAATCCCTTATAAGATCCTTCATAGTTAGCTACAAAAACAAAATCACCACTGATTCTAAGGGCAACCACAAAGCATTCTATAGCTATGTCAAGAATCTCAATGGCAACACCCAGATCTGCTCTGAGTTACACCACAATGGCACAAAAATTACAGAACCAACTGATATTGCCAACACCCTGGCAGATAGGTTCTGTGCAAATTTTACTCCCCTCTCACCCCCGAAAGGGCCCATATCTATACAGGAAGAATGCAGAATCCCTGTACTAACATATATGCAGGTAAAAGCTGCACTCTCTAAAACCAAAAACACAGCATCCATGGGACCAGACAACATCCCAGGCTGCGTTTTACATGAACTTCAGAATGAACTGGCTCCCCACCTAAGCACCATGTTCAGTCATAGTCTCACGTCAGGCTTTGTGCCCACTGAATAGTGCACAGCAACAGTTATCCCACTCCACAAGGGGGGAGCTACCACTGATCCTGGGAACTTTCACCCTATTAGCTTGACAAGCCTAGTCTGCAAGGCCATGGAATGTATCATCATGGAACTCCTAAACAAAGACATTGTTAACCTCCAAACTCTGGACCCCACCCAGTTCTGGTTTGTAAAGGGCAGATCATGCCTTCTGAACCTGATCGACTTCTTTGAGGCAGTCACCAAAGCCAAAGACACGGGTAAGGTGGTTCACACAGCCGATAATAACGTCGCCAAGGCTTTCGACACCACCCCCCATTCTGCAATTATATCTAAACTCACTAAACTAGGTATAAATCCCTACATCACAAGATATGTTGCAAACTGGCTCACTGACAGTACCACACTGTAAATGTTGCAGACTCCAAATCTGACTTCAAACCAGTGACAAGTGGAGTACCACAGGGTTCAGTCCTAGGACCTCTCCTGTTTGGTATCTACTTCTCTGAAGTACAGACTAACACAGAAGGCCACTGGCTAATGAAGTTCACAGATGACTCCAAACTAGGAGCCATAGTTGAGTCCCCAAATGATGCGGACATCCTACAGAAGGGCCTCACTGAGACAGATGCCTGGTGTCAGAGGCATGGTCTCAAGCTCAATGCCAAAAAGTTCATTGTCATCCCCTTTGGTAAAAATTCTGTATCCATGAACTACCACATAAACGGCAGTCTACTTAATGCCGAATGTTTGATAAGAGACTTTGGGACCCAGGTGGACAGTAGTCTCTTCTTTGATAATCACATCACCACAGTGATCAGGAAATCCTTCTATGTGGCACACCTCATCACAAAAGGGTTCTCATCCTGGAAAAAAGAGGTCATTGTTCCCCTCTACTTGGCACTCATTAGACCCATTACAGAGTACAACGCCCCTTTTGGAATGTACCTCACAAGACATCTGCAGCAGCTAGAAAGGCCACAGAAGTACCTCACAAAGGGGATTACTGGCCTCAAACAGATGCCCTACACTGATCGTCTCAAAAAACTCCAGCTTTACTCTGTAGCATATCGCCTACTCCGAAGAGAGATCTCTGCCTATCATATAAAGCTATGTTAAACCCAGAGCTGTTGGACATGCTACACCTAAAGAAATCCCAATCGCTCTGAGCTACATGCTCTAGGGACCTAAACCTTGTCACCACAATAAACAGGACATGCTGAAGGGATAAATTCCTGTCCCAGAGACTTCCTATACTCCGGATCAAGCTACCCATCTATGTCAAGCAAAGTTCCTCATTAGCACTCTTCAAGAAAAATCTTGATGAGTGGATGGGAAATAGGAAATACACCCTGGGGATCACTTCTGTGGCTCTGCTCAGCAGGGGCACAGGAAATTAACTTTCTTGGGTGGCGTAAGTCAGGGAACCTTGTTGGCTATGCTTACATAGGCCCTTGGGCCGATAGCCTAGTACCTACCTATGAACCTATGAACCTATGAGAATTCTTTTATGTTCCAAGTGGAAATAGTTTGGTGAACTTTAAGAGTGTCTTTGCTGATGCCTATATTTTCCATTTATCTGTTGTGTTAGTATCCTTTGGCGACAATATACAATTAAAATACCCTGCTAGTATGATGATGATACCTTCTGAAATTTGAATTACTTGTTCTAGAAGTTGTTCAACAGTTTAAATTCCTATTCCAGGACTCCAGTATAAGTTAATAAGGGTTAATATCCTCTTATTATATTCTACAGTAACAGAACAAAGTATACCTTTATCATCCTTATGTTTTTCAATGATTTTAGACATGGGCAAAGAATTTTTTTCAAAATAAAGCAACTCTTCTTTTTCTGGTTATATTGTGAACTATAATATACAGAGTAATACCTAGTTCTAAGTCTGTCTTTATCTTCTGTCAATTGGTGTGTTTCTTGTAAAAAATAACTTGAGAATTAAATAACTTCAAATATTTGTTTAGACTACCCCTCTTGCAACCATTATTCAATCCATTAACATTTATGGAAATACAGTTAATAAATGTCATTTGTCATACAACTCAAATTTATAGATGTAGCTCTCTTAAAATTAACTATATGGGCCCATTATAATATCTCTCCTTTGTTAAAGAACTGCTTATTAATAGTCATACTGACATTAATACTTAAAAGTTTAATTAGATACATAATGATTGTTATTGTAGACACCCTAAAAAACAACAAATCTTTTAATGTAATTAAATACTTAATATCGCAAAACGAACAGTAAAAAATTCATCCACAGGAATCAAGCAGAGCAATCCAAAATTTAAGTTAAACGGAGAAAAAATGATAACGCGGACTATTCAAACAGTCCAGTTTTATTATTAAAACTGGACTGTTTGAATAGTCCGCGTTATCATTTTTTCTCCATTTAATGTAAATTTTGGATTACTCTGCTTGATTCCTGTGGATGAATTTTTTACTATTCGTTTTGCGATATTTTGTGATACGACTTTTTGACTTTTCCACAGGATTCCTTACCCTCTGGTGTTGTGCCTGCTTATTTCTTTTAATTAAATACTTACTTTTAAAATCATTCAAACCCCTCATGGAGCCTAACACCCACTGCTTGAATAGTCTAACCATCCAAGCAAACCCACCCTTCTACTATTCTAAAAATCCCAAATCCCTCTGCTTCAATTAAACAAAATTGTCATTAACAGCAAGTGAACACAAGTCGGTATCCTTTAAAACCACTATACATATATATATATATATATATATATATATATATATATATATATATATATTTATATATATATATATATATATATATATATATATATATATCGATCTAGGACGTTTGCTCGACTGAGCAAACGTCCGAATCTATAAAACCCGAACACACTTTAATGAAAGCGCTTTTATCGAAAAAGTGCTTTTGTTAAAGCGTGTGACAAAATAAAAAAAAAATACATTTACATTTTAGCTGTGCCCCCCCCACCACCCCTACTTTAATATTCTCCCTCTGAGAATGCACTACAGTGGGGAAAAGAGAAATTTCCCTTACTTGCACCGTAGTACAGCCTCGGCAACAGTCATACTTACGCGAAAGTGCTTCTTCTGTGAAAAGCACTTTCGCGTAAATATGCCCGGCCGTTTGAATTTTGGTCATTTGCTCAGTCGAGCAAATGTCCTAGATCCATATCTATCTATCTATATATATATATATATATATCTATATATATATATATATATATATATATATATATATTTTTTTTTTTATATTTACACACACACACATATATATATATATATATATATATATATATATATATATATATATATATATATTTTATAATTTTATATACACACACACACACACACACATATATATATATATATATATATATATATATATATATATATATACACACATGAAAAATAAAAGAAGTATTATATGTCCAAATTGTTTAACTTACATATATTTCATTTTTATATGTTCATTAAAACACTAAGAGATAAATGAAATTTCTTATTATTGTTTGATAACTATATATAATCTTGAATCTCATCTACTGTCATCTTGAAAAGGTAAGAAACTGCTGTACTGCAGTTAAATATTCCTATTATGTGTCTCACAAAAATATCTGTTTCCTTCCCAAATCATCTATTTTCATTCAGTGAATATGTAAAAATAATTGATAAATAGATGTCATATAACATTTAGACAATGATCTATTGGTATTTGTGCACAGCCGTTTGCTATAATAAACTAATGCATCTTATGTCATCCTTATTAAACATAAGGTTTGTTTCTTTCTTTGTTTTGTATATGATAACTTAGAGTGTAATGATAATATACTCATGACATTAGCATCAAGCTTCTAATAAAAAGGTTGCCAATATTATATATATATATATATATATATATATATATATATATATATATATATATATATATATATATATATATATGTTTGCATTATTTTTAATGTAATTCTTCTATAAAACATAATCTTCAAGAAATGTAGTCAAGAATATGTCACAGTACATGCACCATTATTTTGTTTTCCTTATTAAATGATAAAGAGCAAGACTTCTGACAGATCTTAATATAAATATAACATTCACCAATCTTTGGTTACCATGCTTTGCATAGATTTCTTATCATTTGTATTTTGTAACAATCTATACTGCTTTATAGAACAGAAATGGTTTGTCCAAATTCTTATTTTTCATTTAAAAAAGGAATGCAAACTAATCATCTAGAAAAAGAAAAAAAAAACTTTTGGCAACCTACTATAGTATAGTGAATTATATTATTATGCTAGACTGTATTAACAGTACAATATAACTTAGATTTTAATTTATCAAGAAATCTGAGTTTAAGTGCCTTCTTGTATTCCCATTCACAATATTATGGTTTCATTGACATTGTTTAACTGAGAACATAGTGACATTTGAGCTAATGCATTATTCATAGGTTCCACCTATTATTATATTAACCTTTTAAAGCTGTCCACAATCAAAATTATAAGCTGTTAACAGCCCCGATTCTCTGCATAGGCAGGAAACTTAACAAAGTTCAAGTTGTTTACCAGATAACGCTTCAAGTGCTTAAGTAAAATGAGAAAGTTCAATCACTAGGAAAAACCAACTTTATTTCTACTTTTTACGAATATGTCTTGTAAACAAAATCCATATATATCCAAATCCAAATATTTTCTTTAAACTCAGTATGATTCCTAATGTCCCCCTGTCTAATCGTGGGTGTTACAACATCAATGGCTCTAAATAAAAATATGTGTTCTAAGCCACATTTCTTAACATGCTTATTTTTAGTTTATATTGGCCTATTTTACAAGTTGATTCCCATATTGGAGAGATTGTTGGTGAGGCGCCAAAGTTTTGTTACAGGAATACTAAAAATTTTAAGAGGCTATTATGCAGCAGTAGCAGTAATTCAAGTGAGTTGGTAGAGATGGGTAGGACACGACCATGTGGTACGTGTAATTTTTGTGGGTTCATTAATGAATCTGATTTTTTTGAACATCCAGATACTGGTAGAAGGTTTGTGTTCAGGACTAATGCTGACTGTGGCAGTATGAATGTGGTCTACTTAGCGGAGTGTGGGCTCTGTTCTTCGTTTTATGTTGGAAAAACGAATAGATCATTAAGAGAGCATATGAGGGAACATATTTACCACATACGCAAAGGAACTGACCACAGTGCCCTTTCTAAGCATGTTAAGAAATGTGGCTTAGAACACATATTTTTATTTAGAGCCATTGATGTTGTAACACCCACGATTAGACAGGGGGACATTAGGAATCATACTGAGTTTAAAGAAAATAACTGGATGATTAGGCTCAGAGCTGACAAAGGTAAAGGGCTCAATGAACGAGCCAGTATTAAACCCTTATTGAAGAAGAGAAGGGTTCCTAAATAAATTGTTGATTTAAAGTTTATTTTTTATTGTGTGTTTTTCTTATATTTTTATTGCGTTTTTATCAATATGTTTTTGTTTTACATATTTTATATGTTATATAGAGTTTATTGTTTTAGAGAGTGAGGTAGTTTGCAGCTGTAGTTGATTATGTCCTTGATTGTTTTTCTGTGATTGGTCCACTTGAATTTTGAATAAGTATATATAGACCTAATTGTTGTTCAGTGTATTAAAGGTCTGATGAAGCAAGTATTGTGAAAGCGCTTACCTTGTGAATAAACACAGTGTTTGATTTTATACGTTGCAGTTTTTCATTTTTTATACTTTAGCATAAGTTTATGTCACTTGGCCGTTCCTTCTCCTATTGGACTAGTTGGATTTTGTTATTATTTATTCTTGAGGGAAGGAGTGCTTATACAGTGGGTCTTTGTGTTTGTTTGATTTTTTTATGTCTTGTAAACAGACAACATGGTTCTCTAATTCTCTGACAGTGTTTCATCTCATTATCAAGACTAAGGCAAACATATAACAAATCTATAAGGATAGATTTTTTTAAATCTATTCTAAGCATTGCAGCCTCTTCATTAGTGAGCTATACCATGAAATATATCCACATAGAATGAAATTACCCCCCTTCCCCAAAACCAAACACATTGCAATTCATCTGGTAAAACACAGATGCTATACATTATCAAAGCCCATGGACTAATAAGGTAAACAGCTTTCAAGTTATACTATTAATAATGATAAAACAACTCCTTAAATGTTATACAGATTTATGGTCAGACAGAGCCACAGCTACACTCATAAAATATGTTTGTTTATCTCCCTGAAAGGCATTTTAAAAAAAGCTGTAATGTATCACTGTTAAAGCTTTTAAAACATGAAATCCATTTGAAATACAAACCCCTTTTTAGTAAATAAATTCCCATATATGGAAGTGAGACAACTTAGAATTAGATATGTAAACTAATGTAATTAAATTCAGTGCAACTACAGCTGACAGACACAAAGCATGCATTAGCTCAATGGTAACCAAATGTGAGTGAGTGTAAATTTTGGTATAGGAGCTTATTCTTCTTTTACATAGAGATTGAGACTGAAAAAGACCTAATAATATGTTGTTATGACATACCAAGAAAGTATTGGTTGTTTATAAAATAGGCAAATATAGCATAAAAAATAGGTTATCTTGTAATAGTAGACTTCTTGTTGATTTTCTAACTTCCATTTATATTGTAGTTCAGTATGAGATCTTTTTGAGTATTGTTTAAAAATACAGAAATAAAGAATAGACATATTTATATAAGGAGAGAAGCAATCTTTGCACTTTGTTTTTCTCTTTATATATAAATAAAGAAATCAGTCATATTTCCTTTAATTTCTTCTTCTTCTATTTATTTACGTTCCATCCATTTTTCTGTGCTTGTCTCTTTAAGGATATAGTGGACCAGTCCATATCTTCTGTTTGTTATCATATTTTATTAATTTTTAGATATTACAATAAAGATTTTAGTTTCGTCTGAAAGGAAAATCTTTAATCTGGCAGGAAACAGTAGAAGTAATTTTATTTGTTTTTCTTAAGTTCTATAATGAAATGAAGAAATTGTTTTCTATTGGATATTACTGCTGCAGAATAGTCATTCTTAAAATAAATGTTACTTCCATCTATCTGGAATGGTGATTTAGCCCAGGCAGCAGCCTTAAGAACAAGTTTTTTGTCAGGGGAGGAAAAAAATTTAACAGTAACAGACCTCGGAGAAGTGTTGTTTTAGATGCAGGAGTTACTAATGATCTGTGTACTCTCTCTATTCCAAATGAGAGTGGTTCTGTTAAGTCTTTAGGGAGCCAGGAAGACAAAAAAATAACCATATTATTACTTTCAGTTCTTGAAGAAAATCCAAATATACAGATGTTATTCCTGCACATTCTGCTTCAAAGTCATCAATTTTGGCTAGGAGAAGACAATTTTGCTTTAACAGGAACTCAGTAGTTTTATTCTCATTTAGTCTTCCTTCTATATTGTTTAAAGACTCTTCGATGCCGATATCTGGGTCTTCTGAATCTGCAGAGTTTTGTTGATTTGTTCTATTTATTTGGAATAGTTCTGTTTAAAATCCTCAATTTTGGTGTACAGTTTATCTATTTTAAGCGGTAATTCTTGGATGTTAGTACTGACTGAATCTCCTTTTTAGCATACAATCTTGTGAAGTTATCTTTGTAAGTCTCATTATTAAGCTGGATAAAGTGATAGATATTTCCATGAAGAATTTGACAGGAAAATAATGGAATATGTAAAAAGTTCTTTGATATAATCCTCAAGGAATGTTAGATTTATCAACATTCACTAAATTAAGTTATTAAGGATTGTTTAGAAATATAATTTCCTGTCAGAAATATATGTAGAACCAGAGATGGTGCTACTCTAGTCACATCCTGGCCATGCCCTTTAGTAATTGCTTTTTTGATAGCCATCAGAATTAAACTTAACAAATACTGTCATAGCAATTCAAATCCTGTATCCTAACTAAAAAAAAAATGTCTTTGTTACACCCAGTTGCTCAACCAATATTTCTGACAGAATACTCTGTCGGAGATTTTTAAAGTCTTAAATGTTATAAGACAAAACATATATTTACAGTTACCTCTTTCTTCCACATCATACCTCTAACATTTGCCAACTATCTCAGGAAAAGATTTTTTGGAGTCTGCTTGGAGTATAAAATGCCTATGTAAACACTTTTAAGCAAACATCCTAAATTTTTTAGACTCTGTTGCATATTTGGGAGCCATATACATGTCCTCCCATTATTTTCTTATGAATTGTTTATCTAATGCCTCTTCCAAGCCTCTAACATTCTTTGATTGATTCCTATAATTTTTGTGCAATATTTTATATGCAGTACTAGTTACTCCTGTTTTAACAGCAGCTTCTGGTCTACATTCAGTTAAAACCTCTAGCAGAGCAGGTCTTTCATTTAGGATTCCCCTATCCCTTTCTCTTTGCCTATACTTAGATATCAGTCCCTGATAGGGAAGACAGTCTCTAGCCTGCAGTTCAAATGGCTTCTTGGCATCTTCCTTTACCTATTACTTCCCCTCTCTAGATAGTTGCTTCCAATACTTTGGTTCCTTTGCCATTCTCCAGTAAGTTCCAACCCCATCTTGCCTATTCTCTGTACCCTTAATTGCAGTCATCCCAATCAGAAAAGTCTCCTTTCTTCATTCTTGAGTTGGCTTATTTCTATTTTGCTGCTTTATGAATATAATATTTCATGTGGTTGTTATTCTCAAGGATCTACACACCAAATCCCAATCTCCCCTTATTTCTTGAATTCCCTCCTGCTTCATCATCATCCCTTTCTACTGTGAATTATAACTTTCTGTTTGTATTATGTATACGAGCCTTAACTGTGTAACTCTAAAATATCCCTTCAAATCCTAATCCGCCTTTGTTCTATTGGAAGGGACATCTTATCCCACCTGACCCCTGTGGGTCTTTTTCCCTTGTAGATAAAATCCTTCAACTCTTTATTAATTATTGTCAACAACTTCTACTCTGGTTGATAAAAATATGCCTGACCTATTTATAAAACTGAATGGACTAAAAACCTTTTCGCTATTTGTATCTTACTACCCATATCCATAAACAAGACCTTCCAGTTTCTCAGTTTTTGTATTATCTTTTGTTTATTGTCTTCCCACTTATCTTTAGCTGACATAAGAGAATCATTTTAATCTAAACTCCTAAGTAATACATTTTATCGTGTCCCCATAAATATGGGTATTGCTGGAGCAATTCATGTGTGGGTGCATAGTTTACCCCTATAGGCCTTGTTTTATTTTCATTAATTTTATATCCTGGAAAGACTTGAAACTGACTAAAGACATTCTGCAACACTGAGACATCCCTTTTCTGGTTTTATCACGTACAAAATAATACTGTCTGCAAATAAAGCGAACTTTTCTTGATTATCATTTCAATTATATCCTTGAATTTCTGAGGCGCTTGTTTTTTTTGCTAATGATTTTAAATACAAAGCAAGTAACAAAGGAGAAAGAAGACACCCCTGCCTGGTTCTTCTGTTCAGACATAACTTGTCAGAAAGGAATCCATCCACTTTAATTTTGTTTTCCTCTGACCATTCAAATATGCTCCTAATTAATCTTATTGTTGTATTAGGGAATGCAAATGCTTCCTTTGCCTTACTCATAAAATTCCATCTTAATCTGACAAATGCTTTTTCTGCATCAAGACCCCCCAACAACAGAGGTATTTTCTTACATTCTGCTTCCCTCTGGATTATCAACGTTCTATTAATGTTGTCAAATGTTTGCGTCCCCTCCACAAAACCACACTAATCCATAACTTTTGGCAATACCTTTGCCATTCTTTTAGCTATTATAGACATAAGCACTTTATAATGGTGGTTTAAAATTGAAATGTGCCTATATGAACCTGGATTTGATGGGTCTTTACTGTCTTTAGGTATTACAGACCCCCCAGGTTTCTTCCAGGAGGTTGGTGCTTTCCTGCCTTCTAAAATACTGTATATAAAAAAAACTTCCAGATCTTTACCAGTTTTTTCCCTTCTAGCTTCCATACTTCCACAGAAATGCCATCTGTTCTTGAAACTTTCCTACAGATTGATTGTATCTCATGTCCTCCTGTCTTAACTGTTAAATGTTGAACCTCATCTACATCTATCCTTGGCATACTTAAGTATTCTATAAATATTTCCATTTGTGCTCTTTCTTAATTTCCACATTTCTCTGCTTTATAAAAATGTTCATAAAGTTTCCAAAAATATCTCTAATACTGTTACAGGATCTCTGGTAATTTTTCTCATAGGTCCCCTAAGTTTGGCAGGAACACTTTCCACTTTCTGTTGCCTAAGTAATTGTTCTAAAAGTTTTTGGGCTCTGGAATTATTATTGAAAAACAGTTGCTTAACAACAATCTTTCCAGACTCATACATATTAGCTAAATATGCCATTATTTTCACTTTAGCAGTCTGCAATTGTACCGCTTCTTGTTCTGAAAGATTCTCCTTATTCTGTATTACTTTAACATTTGTCAGCCCCTCTAAATAATTCCTGTTATTTCTTAACCATGTCTCATTTATTCCTACCCTGTTCATAATCTCCACTTTCATTTTATCCTACTCACTAGTTATACCTTCTGATGAAATTTCTATCTTGGCTAATAACTCTTAAATAATTTCTAGTTCTCAGCCTTTAAATTCCTCTGTTTTTAACAGGTAGATGGGGAACTGTCAGTCTCTGACTTTTATTTCATTACACTGCAATATTATCATAGTTGTTATGGGTGCATGATCTGAAATAGTTATTGGAAGTGTGTTGAAATTTCAATTAAATGCACATGTTCCTATGAAATATAATTTCTCTCTAGTCTAGCCCAGTTATTGTACCTTGTGGAATAATATGTAAATTCTCTCTGAGTTCCTACTACTGAATTCACATCTTCCATAACTAATATTTTCATATATTTCTTCAGAAATCTACCCTCTTTTGTTATATGCCCCCTTCTAGGTCCCTTAGATACATCCTCACTATTGCAAGTCCAATCATTCAACTTTTTCTTACAAAGCCATATTTCACAAATGAGATTGATGCTTTACAATCTCACATGTATTCACTAATTTTAGTGATGTTGGTCTTCTCCTTGATCATCTCTATTTATCATCCCTAGGCTCTGGTTCAAGTCCGAGTAACTCCCAATGCTTCTAGTTGACTCTTGTGCATTTTTCTGTCTCTCTAGTATCTTCCTTTGAAACATGTCGAATAAAGTTTCACTGGAAAAGTCTCTCTATAAGCCTTATTATCAGAAAAATGAGAAGCAGAACTACTTTCTGTTTGTTGGCTCATTTTTTGTTAGAGAAACTTTTGTATCTCCTCCTTAGTCTGTTGTGCATCAAAAATTACTTTAATCCTCCATTAATAAATATTGTGAAGGTAGCTAGATCCAACAGCCTAAATCTCACACCTACTTCTAGACATTTCCTGCTTGCTAGGATAAATTTGCTTCTCTTCTTTTTGGTATAGAGTGAATAATCATTTTCCACAAGCACTCTACTATCTACAATTTTTAATACTTTGCCTTCTGCCAATATTTTGTCAGGATGAACACTATCTACTGGTATGATTGCTTCTTTACTAATACAGGTCTTTGAGCATATGCACGATGTGCCCTTTCAATTAACAAATGTTGCCGTGGAATATCAATCTAGATACTTATTCATGCTTAAAATTAATTCAGTCTGTTCCTTCCAGTTTCTCTGATGCAGCAGAAAATCTCAGGCTTTCTCTTTGTGCTCTTTCCTCGATCTCTGCCATTTTTTGGAACAGCTCTTCTTGACCAATATCACACTCGGCCAGCCTTTTCTTTATTTCACCCTCTGATTATTGTAGTTTTAGCAGCTGATCTGAATAGCTGTTTAAAACTTCTTCCATTTTTTCCAGCCTTGTTATTTTAGTTTATATTCTCCTTTGGTATTTTATTTATTTTTACCAGCTCTGAGCACATTTGATTTATTTTTCCCTCTAGATTACTGGAAGCCATATCTTGTATCAAAGCTGAACCTTGTAATGCTTTTTGCTGACTGGATTCTTCCCAGTCAATGTTTTCTCTTCACATTTTCTAGTTGATTTTCGTTTGGGCTCTCTAAGTTTCTTCTTTGCTGGCATCCAGTCAGTATGCTTAATAGCTAGTAACTGAATTTTACTAAAACTGGCATAATTACTACCCCTTGTGTCTCAGTTTCTTTCTTCACACTGGGAAAATTGAAATTAAGCTGTTGATTAGTGTGCATCCATAATACTTTTTCTCTGTCTCTCTCTCTCTTGCAGAATTAGGATAAAGTAATCACTGCAGCAACGACACATATAGTTTACATTTCAGGAACAATACCTTCAATTATTTAGCCTACTGCACAAGACAGGGCCTTACATGAAAGCAAGTAATACCTCTAGTGCCTTGTTAAGTTTAAGCAGAGAGAAACACTATTTAAACTCTGTGAATCTACTTGTTCTTTGGTTGCCTTCAGTTGCCTTTATTATATGCTGGAAAAAAATCACAGATGTTTAGCTTTCAGGCCAGTACAGTGGTATGAGTTTCAAAATAAGTTTTAGTTGTTGTTTTGACAGTATGTTCTGATATTCAACAACAGTTTTGTAGTGCAGGCCTTCAGTTGCCAGAATTTGGAAAGCAAACAGTTTTGTTTCAATTTTTCCTCAGTCCTCAGCTTAGTGGAGAAGATCCTTAATGTGCCTTTCTCATTAGTTGTCCTGAATGCCCAACTATGTTAGACAAAATGACAGTAGTGCCAGACATAATAAGCTCCATGCCAAATGTATCAGCTCAGTGAAGTATAACTTAAAACATTGCAATATGTGTGGCATTCTTCATTTCAGGGAAACAACCTTCAATAAATGTCATTATACATGGCAGCATTCTTTTATTTCTTTTATTTTTTTTCATTTTTTTTACTTAGAAGTTTACATATTTAGAAACAGTATTTTGCACAACACAAATATTAATTAACAATCACAGCACTTTCAATGAGGTCATCAGTTTTCACTTCTAGACCAGTTTAACATAATTTGCAGGTTCATACGCTTTTTTTCAGTTTCTCACGGTTTGTCAATGCATTCACCAACAGGTCCAACAATTACTTTTATTCAGCCTCAGTGAAACTTATTTATTTACTTCTTAGTGGAGCTTGATTTTGAACAATCCTTATACATACCAGACTCTCCCTTTTTTCTGCTCCGTGCTCAGCCTATCACCATGTACAGAGTGGAAAAGTCCCTCCCACTCTAGGCACTGTCTTTGCAGTTCATTCCTGCCCCACACCATGCTCTGTCATTTGTCCCATTTTAAGATGAAGGCTGCAGGAGAAGTCTGTCTCCACTCATCATCCACCTGGACTTCCCCTTCATTCACTGAGGTCATCCAGAGGGATTTGTATTCATTTATTTATTTAAACTTTGTTAAATGGATTAATCTCGGTCGGCCAATGACCTCTTTTCAGAGGAGACCTGAGGTGATATTCATGCTCACTAGGGGAAATTGTGTCTAGTGCACCACTTCTCATACTCCTTTCAATAAATACTGTGGGATCTTCTAACACCCACCTGAGTTAACATCAACTCAGGCAGATGGGACCTCAGCTTTACATCTCATGAAAATGATCAGCTACCTGGCGTGGGAATAGAACCCACAGTGTTTTAATCTATAATGATATGTGTAATATGCTGAAACTCTGGTGTTTTTCATCGGTGGTACAGTTGGTCATATTATGTCATGGTTGACGTTCATTATATTGACTGTTACATAATTCCTGGGATATTCCCGTTTTTGTGTTTGTGCGACCCTGGAGTCAGTATATTTAATTTTGACTGATGAGGGAGCAGTTTACATTTCTATTATTGCTATTACTTTTTCATTGATTTTAGTCGAGATTAATGGTAATTGCCGATGAGTTTGTTCAATGTTTTGTGTTTCACACAAGCTGACATATATATATATATATATATATATATATATATATATATATATATATATATATATACATACATACATACATACACACACGTACATAAAATACACACACACACACACACACACACACACACACACACACACACACACACACACACACACACATTTACTTGCATATACATTATAATTATTGCAAGTGAAAATTGTCAGAGAAGGTCTAATTCATTTGTCTGGTTAAGAAATAATTAAATAGATAATTAAGTAAACAATAGCTGGTACATAAATGCAAACAATAACTATAAAGAGTCATCATCTGTATAAGTGACAGCTGCAGATGTGATTACCCATAACCTTTCAATTTACATTTAAAATTACGAAGCATCATGTCTGAAATGTTCTTTATGTCGGTGAAAAGCTCATGCCACAAAATACAATTTTATGTCTTCCTTGCGAAAGACTTAGGGAGTCTGTGCACACTATCAGTATACTGGGTCTGTAGGGTATATTATCCCTTAAAACCATTCAAATGGAATGCAAAATATTTAAAGCCAAGAAAGGGTGTTACTTTCATCGATTCAGTTAAGCATGGAATGTGTTCAGTTATTGTTTACTGTAGGCCTTTGGAATGATATTTAGTACATATGCCCTGAACCAGAATGTGATTAAAACAAGTCAAGAACTGAGTGGATAGAAATAATATAATAAAGAATCATTGTCTTGCAGGAATTAACTATGAAAGGTGCCCTGCCTATGATGATTGTGCTGACAGCCCCATTAAATCCTTTTGGTTTGCAGCATCCAAATATGTAAGTAAGATGAATGTATAACAATTTTCTATGTCACATATTAGAATATGAAAATAGCATTTACTGAACCATAATTTCAATAAATGAATGTGGAACAAATGAAGTCATGTATGCATCAATATCCACTGCATGTAGGCATTCTGGTAGCATAGAGAGATAAACCCGACTAGGTCCCAGGTAATTTGGGTTCAGTTAGTGACTCTGCCATCTGACGGAGCTGCACAGAGGGATAGATGTTGCCATCTCGGGAGGAAAGGGTGGTGACCTGGGCATTTCCCATGATGGTTCCTGGAGGAGACTCAGCATATTGTGTGGCTAGATAGTTGTGGTTCAAGAGTTTCATGGACATGCACATGAATGACCTACTGTGGAGCTTGAGAGGTACATCACATACCCCCACTGCATTCCCACCCTTTAGGCATAACCAAGGTTACTAGAAGAGAGAGGGGAATGGGGTAGGTAATAAACAAAAAAATGCCCTGGCAGATGTTAGATAGCCAAGATCCCACAAAACACCTTTAAAATATGTGCCAGCTCCAGCCAATATTGATGTAGGTCTGGAGGTGTTGAGCAAGGCTGGTAGACCTGGTGATGGGCATATGACACTGGGGTAGGAGTGCCATAGGATGAACCAAGGGGGGGGGGGGCAAACAAAACAAAATCATTCTCAAGTGTTTGTACAGTATGCATTTTATGTATTTAATGGACCCTTTCGTATGACTTGCACATTCCATTACAGATAGTTTTTTTTTATAATTTACCAGATGTGTGTTCTTGAAATGAAGTTGGGTAACATAAATTTGTCCTTTATACCATCAGTGAGAAAAATCTTTATCACATGAAATATGTAATGAGACAAAAGATGTCTGGACCTAAACAGAAGTAGCTTAACTACACACTTAGTGTCTGTGAAAGTCATGCAAAGTTAGGCAAAATAATTTGTAAATTAGAATGTACCATACTGTCATTTATGATGTAACAGACTAAAATCAGGAAAATTCTTTGCTATTCAAGGAGCAAAAGATAATGAATTGTTTTGACAGAGAAATATGGTCTAGAATCTTCAGCACCTGGTGGTGATCGAACTCCTGCAGAATCCTTTCTGCAGAATAAAAACTAAAGTTTGATCTACAGTTAATAACCAACCACCAGGAGTTAATGCTGAAAAATAATTTAGCTCTTTTAATTTCTCCTAGACTTTTGGGTTTCGAATACCATGACAGGAACTGACCCCATTCCTAAGTCAAAGTATGATTAAAGCTCATGAAATTAGTACTGTTTCAATCTTTGATGTTAACCAGAAGGGCTCTTTTCAGCGTCCCACAATGTGCCCAGCATTGACTCCTTCTGCAGCTCTTACATGTTATCAGTAACATATCTAAGTACGATTGTAAATTCTTTTTTATAAGACCCATTGCTCCTACTGCTATTACAACTGTCTGGGTATCCTTCTGCCACATTACTCTTGTTTCTGCTAGCAAATCCTGGTATTTTATAACTTTGTGTCTTTCTGTACGTAAGACACTGTAGTCACTGGGTGTAGCAATTTCAGTGATTAATGCTACTTTTGTCTTCTTTTCATGGACTACTATATCTGGTTTTCTGGCATCTATTTTTGAACTGTTGGTAATGGGTGATCCCATGTAATATAAAATTCATAATTTTCTATAATGCTTTGTGGCTCATGTTTCCACATTTTTCTGCTACTTCAATATTATAATGTTTGCACAATTCCTAGTGTAGCAGTCTTGCCACATTATTATGCCTTTCAGCATACAGGCCTTTTGCCATTAATGTATTACACCCAGCAATAAGATGTGAGACTGTTTCCAATTCTGTTCTACAAAACCTGCATTTATCAGTTTCTCGCACATCTTTAATGGATTTTATAAACCAACATGTATGTAGTCCACTATCCTGAGTCGTCAATATTAATCTTTTGTTTTAAATTCACATCTCCTTAACCATTCCTGCATTTTATCCTTATCGACATGAGGTTGTTCCAAGAGTTTTCTATACTTGCAACTACACTTATGCATTTGCCACATTTCTGTCTTCTCATCTGACCCTTTATCTTATATTATTCCTTTTTTTTTTTTTTTTTTTGGCACATTCAGTTGCTATCTGATTTTAATCTAATTCTGGTTTGATTTCCACTCCTGCTTGACAGTGATGTGCTTCTGCTAAACTAAGAAGAGAAGTCATCTTAGACTTATTCTCCTGAAGTTTTAAAACTTTCACTATGTTTGGAACTTGTGAGGTCAGCAAATATGTATGCATTCCTATGATTGCAGATCTATACACTTAATCAATTTCGGGGAGGCCCATACCTCTTTCAGAATGGGGAATATTGGTATACACTAATTTTTATAAATCATTTGATAAGCACAAAGCATTTTTCTTGTTTTCCTGACAAACTGTTGCAGTATCTTTTGGAGCCAGTCAGTCATTCCAGAACTGTAAGTTAGGACAGGAAGAGCAAATTGGTTTACAGCTTGAACTTTGTTCCAAGATGTCAGAGCTGATTCAGTATTAATTTTAGTGTTCTAAAATATTCCTTACTAAGTTTTATTCACATTTGTTCATGTTTTCTTGTTGACTCTTCATCAGTTTTCAAATATTTATACACTCCTTCTTGCTCAAATTCTTTTATATGGGTCTATATTACATCGTCGCCTGCTTAGGTTGTCTAACGCCTAAACGTCGACACCTAAACTTCAACAACTTAAAATCACAAACCGCAGTTTCCACACAGGGAAACAAGTAATTTGGCCTTTACGGGGATTTTGCCCTGTGTACAGTAGAGTGATCTCGGAATTGGTATATTTAGTTGGGGGGGGTCTAGTGGGCAAAGCTCCCCACTTGATTTCTGTGTATAATTTTTTTTTTTTTACTTTGGCCAACAGCTTTCTTTCCCTGTATGGAAAGTCCTGTTTGTGATTTTAAGTTGTCGATGTTTAGGCATTCGACAACCTAAGTGGTCAGCTATGTAATATAGACCCCTTTTATATCACATTCCCTTTCTCAAACTGATGTTTTCTTGATGCTTCAACTTTCCTGCTTTAAAAGTTGCTTTTGAACATTTATCAAGACCAAATAACAGTGTTATATCATCTGAGAAAGTTTTGACCTCTTGCAGTTGTGCTTTCAATTCCTCATCTGATGAACTATACAGTTTTAAATCATTCACAAAAGAAAGATGAGAAATCTTTGCACTTTTTTCTAGGAGCCAAATTGTAGCCATGACCTACTCTGTTAAGCTGACAGCTTAATTGGTTAAGGGCGAAAGAAAAGAGCAGCGGTGACAAACAGTCGGATCTATATTACAACTGCAAAAGTCCTAAACAGCGAATACGGAATCATTGACGCATGTTACCCGAACCGCAAATACACCGAACACCCTAAACCACGAAATTCAAAGTCTCGAACCATCATAGTTGTCCAACCCCACTGCGTGCTACATACTACCTACCCAAACAAAATAAATAAACCACATACATACATACACTAACCAAAACCCTACTTCTAACCCTACACTAAACCTTACATACATTACTGTCTCTGCACTTACCTTAACCTGCACCCTAACCCTAAGGTCCGTAACTATCACACACTTACCTTACGGAGCTATACCGCAGAAGGGCCAACCATGACGATTCGACATTTCATTATTTTGTGATTCAGGACGATCGGCGCTTTCGCATTTCACCATATACGTGTCGATGTTTCCATATTCGGGTAAGTGGACCTTTGCAATTTTAATAGGGAACCCAAACAGTCACCCTAACCTCCTTTGAATTTTTATCCCTGGGATAACAATTTGACATTTGTCATGGCTTAACTGCAAAGTGGTTTGCCACTGTTTCATGGTCACTGTAATGTATTCGATCAGTGTAAGGTGTATCTTATACATTTTAAGCACTCTTTTATCCATAAATGTGGAACACTATCAAAAACTTTTTTGTAGTCTGTCCATGCCGTTCTTCCCCTTTTTACAGTTATCAGTTTTAACAACAACTGATCCTTTGTTCATTGTGACTTTATTTTGTTACCTTCTGTTCTATTGCCATGACTGAGTTTTGTTCTAAATGACTATAAACTCTGTCAGCATAAATTCCAGTATATAGTTTATGCATCATCTTAAGGCAAGTTATTGGAATATAGTTTTTAGGATAGCTTGCAGGTTCGCTCTTAAGGATGAGTATTGGTTTTCCTGTTGTTAACTAGACTGGTGTCTGTTTGGGATGCACATATTTATAGCTCTTACTCATGGACCTGGGGTTTTCCATTTAGGAGCTTTTCTTAATTTTGTTTCAGTTTGTCTGCCGTTACTTCATCCCATTTCATATCCTGTACCTTTAAACTTTTTATTCTTTCTTTTACTTCTTCTATCCATTCAACATATTTTTTATGTTCTATGGGATCTTCATAGATATTTCTTCAGAACATAGCTGTTTCTTCTTTTTTTGGTGGTGTTTCAATTCCTTTTGCCTTGTTTGCCAATTCTCTACAAAACTTTTCTGGGTCATCAATAAATTGCTTATTTTTCACTTTTCCTTTATATTTATCTGCATATCTTGTAAGTTTTTCTGCCAGTGCTGATATCTTTAGTTTATTATTTGCAATAGTGTACAATACATCCTGATCTGTTCTGATACTGCTCATTCCTCTTAATATATTTATGTTTCTGAGCATTTCTGTTGATCTGTTGCCTCTTCTGTACTCTTCTAACAATGACCATTCTTGTCTTAATTGCCTTATAGTTTTTTCTATTTGATAATTCTGGTAGCATTTGATTTCTCCCCTTCCTTTTCTATAGTTCCCTGTGTTTTTGTGGTAAGACTTTATTTGCTATTAATTTAGCTGCACAGTAATATATCCTATTTAATTCGGTTATATCACATGAATTTCTATGAACAGTCCTGATAACTGTGTTTATTTGTTTTATCAAACTTCTAACTTTTGGGGTTTTATTGACTTTCTGTTGTCTATTTCTTTCATTAATCCTAATATGTCTATCCATATTTATTAAATCAAGCAGCTCTTCTCTTAGATCATTTTCTTCTAAACTGAAAAACTAAAATTTCTTCTAAAAAATTATTTGTTTTCCATTTCCTGCAGACATTCTACAGAAAGTACCAGAACATCTGCCTGTGACATATACTGGCCAGTTTTGTCCTGTGTCATCCATTGCACTTTCATATGGGAACTCACCGGCTTATCATTCCACAACATTTACTGGATTAGAGTTGGCACAGTTTCCTGTTTCTTCCCTTATTGTGCAACTCCAATTGAACTTTTGTAGATGTTTCCTACGGAAAGCTCCATAGTGTCTTCATATGGCAACTGATCAGATGATTCCCACTCCACTGGTTTCTCCTTAATTTGAGGATCCATTGTTCCATCCTGCTGTGCTGTTATCAGAATTAGATTTTCCACACTAAATCCTTCACTTTGTAGGTGCTCCATAACCTCATTTTCTATTTCTTTAACTTCTCCATTACTAATCCTCTTTTCTACTTTCCCCCTTTGTTTTCTTATTTTTTATTGTAAAATGTTTCATATTTGGATGCCTTTACCTGTATTTCTCTTCAAATATATTTTGTGTTGCTCTTTTTGAACTGATTAATTTTGCTTTCTCCTTTGCATAAATATTGCACCCCTCTGACCACACCCCTTCCCTCTTCCACCAATCACAAAGCCTTCACCATTGGCCACTTAACTCCAATTCCCTCCTTTCACTTACCACTCCCCATCTCTCCCACCACACCCTCCACCTATTCCTTTCCACACCTGGTATACCTCCAAGCCTATAACAGCAACCTAACATCTTACCCTTCCAGATGTATAAGCTACCCACCCCAGTCCTCTTACAGAGGTTACTTATACTTACACTTCTACCACTTCTAACTTTAGCTTTCCTGCTAACCTTCTATGAACACCCATTATATCCACACATTCTCTACCTCAATAAGCTATCTACCTCTCCTTCTCTACCTATTTTCACTAACCATGTTAACATAACATCTACACCCAGCTATCTACTAGCAAAATACCATAGGATAGCCCACATTAGATATGACTCTCCCAATCCCAGAAAATCTCTATCTCTATATAGTAAATTCCCAAATCCTAGATTTCAAACACTACTCTTCTCTTTAAAAGATGGAGACATTCATCCAAACCCAGACCCAACAACTGCTACTACCACTCAACTCCTCAACCCCAACCCCTCTACTATCCATTCCCTTACCAAACCACCTAACTCACTCATTAGCTCACCTCAACATACGTAGCATTAATAATAAAGTTGCACAACTCCATGCTCTCTTGGAAGTCTACTCCTTTGACATTCTTTGTTTAACAGAAACTTGGTTAAAACCTGTAACTAAAGACAATGAAGTCATCCCACCTGGTTTTAATATTTTGCGACTTGACTGTGCAACCAAAAAGGCTGGTGGTGTAGCTATCCTATTTAAATTTGGGATACAGATTACTACCTACGACTATAAACCACCTCAAGACTCCAACGCTGAAATTCTTAATACCAAGCTTCAACTTAACACATTCAAATCCATCTATATTATCTGTATCTCTCTTCCTCCTGGTAATAACATTGACACCATAGAAAATATCCTTTGTTGGTTATCCCAAACTTTACCCCAAGTAACCATAATCCCAGGTGATTTTAACATTGATTGGAAGTGTTGTAGCAGTAGCCACCCTACCAGCCATATTAACCTTTTTGTTTTTTCTCAAACCATTACCTCCCCTACCAGGATAAACAAGCCTAATAAGAAAGAAAGTACCTTAGACTGGATTCTCATAATCATCCCCAGACATATGAAGCTGGATCCCTCCCTGATGATGTAAGCGACCCCTCACTAACCTACATCATCAGGCTTAAATCCAATCTACCTAATCCAACCATATCTAGGACAATTAGAACCAAGAAAAACTTCAACCCCGATCTCTTCCAGATAGAACTAAGAACATGTAACTGGTCTCCCTTGAAATACTTCACACTAGATAAGCTGTTAATTACTTTAATTCTAACTTCCTAGCCATACTAGACCACCATGCCCCAACCCGCTCTATTACAATGAGAACTAAATCTGCCCCATGGCTTTCAAAAGAAACCGGGCAAGAAATCAAACTCAGAAATAAATACTGGAATAAATCTCCTGTAACTAAACATGAAGTAGACCAACAAAACATCAGACAGCTGAGAAATGAAACTAAAAAAGCTATACTGTCTGACAAAAGAAACTACTACCTACAATTCCAGCAGACTCACCATAATAAACCGCAAAAGTTATGGGCGAGTATTAATCAATTATTACACCCAGGTCAATCCATCACACCAAACCCACAAGGCACAGACCAAGAGAATCCCAAGCAGACTGCTAATGCCTTTAATACCTTTTTCACTGTGGCCATTCAAACTCTTGCCAGTCAGTTATCTACTCAGAACACAACTATATCCAACTCTAACTCTAACCCATCCCATCCATTTCTCTTCCAAACAGTCCCAACAACATATATTCTTTCCCTTATCTGAAAACTGAAACCGTGCACTCCTTCAGCAGACCAACTACCCGCTGAATATCTACAAAAGGCAGCCAAATCCATCGCCTATCCCATTTCCATTCTCATCAATAGAGCCATCAGTGAAGGACACATCCCTAAAATCTGGAAAGTCTCCCATATTATCCCCCTTCACAAGGGTGGGCACTCTACTGAACTCTCCAATTACCATCCCATAGCCCAGCTTTCTCCCTTAGCAAAGATTATGGAAAAATGCATCCACAGACAATTGCTTGACCACCTAATCCAAAATAACTTACTTTCAAACTCTCAACATGGTTTCAGACCTTCCCACAGCACTACTACTGCCCTCCTTTCCTTTACTGACTGTATTAACAAAAAACGTAACCTCAATATGCTTTCTCTGCACTGTTTATAGATCTGTCTAAGGCATTCAATATGGTAAATCACTCGATACTTATAAATATGCTCAAATCCCTGTCACTAGATGCACTAGCTATAAAATGGTTCCAGTCCTACTTAGATAACAGACAACAGGCTGTACTTTGGCATAACATTCTATCTACCCATCTGCCCATTAACACTGGTGTTCCTCAAGGGTCCATATTAGGACTTCTCCTGTTTTCTATATTTATCAATGACCTTCACCTAGCAATCCCCCAAGCTACCTGCATACAATATGCAGATGATTCCACACTTATATGCTCAGCCACATCTATATCTGAACTTCACTCCCTTACCCAAAATGTGTTTAACACAGTCGAACAATGGTTTACACAGCGCTGTCTCCTTCTGAACCCTAAACAAAACTAAGCTTCTCCTTTTTACTCCTACTTGTAAGTCCCCCCCAATAGACTTCACAGTAACATCCAATAATGGTGCTCTCATATCCCCAGATCCAACTACCAGACTACTAGGTATCACCATAGATAACAACCTTAACTTTGACACCCATATTAACAATACTCTAAAATCTGTTAATAGAAAACTAGGCTCTCTACAGGATCAAACCCTTGCTCTCTCCTGCAGCTAGAATAACTATTGTTCACACCCATCTAATCTCTCCTCTCCTCTATGCCTCACCCATATATACTAATCTCTCTAAAAACAACCTTAATAAAATGGAAAACTCCTACAATAACATATCCAGATTTGCTACAGGTAACCCTTTCAGAACCCACCACTGTTTTAATCTAAAGCAGCTAGGATGGCTTGAATTACAAAATCAGCTTAAATTCCACCAACTGACCATTGCCCATAAAACCCTTTACCAACCTACCAATACCCCTATACTATCTACCCTCATTACCCCCTACAGCAATCTAAAGACCTGACGATCATCACATAAACTTCTTGTAAATATTTGCAAATCAAACAACAGGGCTGGGGACTCTCTTTTCTCTAACACTGTTGGAAAATCCTGGAACCTTCTTCCTAACAAACTTTCCTCTCTTCCCTCTATATCACTCTTTAAAACCAAATTGAAACTTTTCCTCAGAACACACTGGTTGTGCCCCTGTACTAAACCTGAGTGATCAACTAGCTCTTCTTACTTGGTTCACCCTACCCTCCTCTTCTCAGAAATCAAGTTCCTTTTCTTAACAACTTACATTGTCCTTCTATACTATTACTTACATCTTCAGAATCTTATTAAGGAGACTACTTTTACTAATATATTGTATAATTTCAGCTCCTACTTTTTCTTTATGACTACTTGTATACTAATATATTGTAAAATTCTGCTGCCATCTTTTTCTTTATGATGTATTGCAACTACATTTTGCATTGTACTAATTGTATCTGTATATTTTGCACTGTTATGAACGAATGACCTCTTTGATTATTCTCTGTACTGCACCTGCAATGTTCATTGTATACATTAATTTTTGTATATGTGATTTTGTTTGTTTCCTCAGAGCTTATCTCCCCGGGCCTCTACTGAAAATGGGCATATATCCAGTTAGACTAACCCGGTCAACAAATGTAAAATAAAAAAAAATAAATAAATAATAAAATAAATTTTTATTTCCCAAATCTTGACCAATGGATGGGAGATCGCAGATATACCCCAGGGATTACTTCAGTGTCACTGCTTGACAGAGGCACAGCAAAATAATAGGCATAGTTTTATTCAAACTAAAGGGGTGGCGAAAGCCACATAACTATGGGCTAGGCTTATAAATGCCCTTGGGCAGATAGCCTAGTATGAACCTATGAACCTATGAACCTATGTCCAAATTTACTTTGTGAATGCAGTTATGTAAGGGAAGCAGCATTGCTATTACTCAGAAAAGCAACGAGTATGTGAAACTCCACAACTAATCGTAAATTTTTAATAACAAGACCTAACTCATCTGTGTATCATGATATCAATATACATATATATATATATATATATATATATATATATATATATATATATATATATATATATATATATATATATATATATGGTTACCTATCAAAACATCTACTCATAACATCTAAACTTCAAAACATCTAAAAGTCATAACATCAAATCTCAAAGCATTGAAAACTACAAAGCAACTATAAATAACATCCCACACACTGTTTACTACATTTCTGTAGGTGGGGCAAGCCCCCTTGCACCCCCAGCCCCCATAAATTAAATATACTAACTCAAAGATCACACTACAGTGGGGGAAAAAGTTGATTTCCTAACCCCAGTGTAGTTCAATCTCGGAGTTGGTATATTTAATTTACGGGGCGTGTGGGGGGTGCATGGGGGCTTGCCTCCCTGCAGAGACATAGTAAACAGTGTGTGGGATGTTATTTATAGTTGCTCTGCAGTTTTCAATGTTCTGAGATTCGATGTTATGACTTTTAGATGTTTTGAGTTTAGATGTTATGACCATTTGATGTTTTGATAGGTAAATACATATATATATATATATATATATATATATATATATACATATATATGTGCATGTTTGTGTGTGTGTATGTAGTCTCCCTGTTGAAATATCGGCACTCAAAATACCAAGTGCCGAAAAAACGAAAAAAAGACTGAAAACTTGGAGAAGAGCAAATCTCGAAAATCGGTCTTCTACTTTAAACTTATTTTTTCAGGGGGAAGCCCATCCTGCACCCCCATGGGGCGACAAATACCCCTCACTCACTGAACTTATATAGACTATCTCTGAGATTGCCGTACCTTAGAGAAAAGGGAATATTCAGAGAAATAGCATTTGTGGATTAGTATATCTAAGTCCAATCTTTCAGCCATTCAGCCTTCACATTTCAGGACTCACTCTAGAAGGTCCCGATATTTCAAATGGTTACCGTGTATGTGTGTGTATATATATAGCACCAGTGAATTGGTCATTTTGTGTAAAAGTTGGACTGCCTGAATATTTTGGTTGAGAGGTAAGCTGACTGACACTTGTGTGAGGTCACATTAACAACAATGTTGGGAAATATACCCTTTTCCCATTATTGTGCAATCTCAAAGTTAGAATATGTGAGTAGTGGGGTATGATTTTTGCATGTTCCAATGTTATATTTTGGAGCATGCATACTAGTTTGTTAATGCACTGCCGTTGAATGTTTTCTTCGACTTTTTATGATGTTGATCTATGGTTATATTTATATTTATATTTATACTTATAGCTATATGTGTGACACACACACATATATAATATATATATATATATGTACATATAGAGAGAGAGAGAGAGAGAGATGTCATTTACTCTTTTGCATTGGCTGTTTATCAATAGAGTGAATGATGCTGAAATATTGAGTGTTACTTTCATCTAAATTTTGAGATTTCGAATAAACAGAATATCGACTGCATAGGTATGTTTGGAAAACTAATGTAGCAACTTTCCTTTGGCATTTGTTGTTTGGAGTATTTGCTTGAGTGTACACAGGTTAGGGTTAGTGTAAGGCCTATGTAACGGAATACATTTAGTGGTGTGTGTGTGTGTGTGTGTGTGTGTGTGTGTGTGTGTGTGTGTGTGTGTGTGTGTGTGTGTGTGTGTGTGTGTGTGTATGTGTGTGTGTGTGTATGTGAGTGGGTAGGTGTCTGTGTGTGTGTGTGTGTCTGTGTGTGTGTGTGTGTGTGTGTGTGTGTGTGTGTGTGTGTGTGTGTGTGCGTGTCTTTGTGCGTGTCTGTGCGTGTGTGTGTGTGTGTGTGTGTGTGTGTGTGTGTGTGTGTGTGTGTGTGTGTGAGTGGGTAGGTGTGTGTGTGTGTGTGTGTGTGTGTGTGTGTGTGTGTGTGTGTGTGTGTGTGTGTGTGCATGCACATGAGTCTGTGTGTATGCCCAACTGTCGTATGTAGTCATTATTATTATTATTATTATTTTATTATTTTACATTTGTTTACTGGGCATAAAACCCTTTTTCAGCGGAGGCCTGGGGAGAAAAGCTCCATTGGTAGTAAACCATTTTGTTAGTAGAAAGAAAATTGTATAAACAATAAAGAAAAAAAGCAGTAACAGAGATTCATAACGGTAACAAGACTAGAACAGGATAAAGTGGTCAAGTGGGAGACGAGACCAATAATCTGGTATAACAATGCTTCTAGAAGACAGTTCTTACAGTAGTAGCAGGTAGTGACATTGTATACAATGAGAGTGCAATTACGAAACTTAGTCTGATATACAGGTAGCATAGAAAACTGAATACTTTAAATCTTATAGATATTAACAGTGAGAAGGAAAAAAAAACAACATAAGGAGGTCATATGCCTTAAATTCAATGCTCATTACATATGCAATTCAAATTTTAATCAGTCGTGATGGTAATGTTCAGGAAGGTTTTTTTCTAAGGTAAGGCACAAGGTTAAAGTTAGGGAATGGTAGATTAGGGTTAGCTTGTATTAGTAATGTGGTGTAGAGTTGCATCTTGTCTTCCACAGTATACTTTCTGGAACTGATGTTCCAAACACAAAACTCCCTCATGCCATGAAGACATGTCTCCAGGGATATAACCTTCCTTTTTTATATATTCAGCTAACCATTTTATTACTTGTTATCTGCACTGTTGACAGAAATCTTTCTAGCAAACAGAAAGATCTGTCTTTCTTAGAGAACAATTTTTTTTTCGTGCAACAATATTTATAAATGACATTATTCTCAGGATAATCTAGAGTGCTACCTACCACGATGTGCTGCTTCAGCACCCCCCTCATTATGAATCAATGAGTTAAAGACTTACAATATGGGCTGTGGGCACTAGACAGGTCATCTGCATTGTAGTGGGCTGATCCTGACTAAAATTTGACAGTGAACGTGAAAGGTTGTAATGGAAGTACCAACAGAAAAGGCTGATTATTACCATATTGTTACATTTGTACCCATACTGTTGGACATAGTGTGTGACAAATGTGAAGTCCCTGATCAGAAGATATATTTCATTTGTGACAGTATCCTATGAACACCACACATTTCCTCTTCACATTGCATACCTGCTCTCAGCTCTAGTTTGCTACATAAAAGGCATATACAGTGTTCTTCTTACTCATATTGCTGTGACATCCCTGCCTAAGCTTGCATGTGTCATATCAGTATAAACTGTGAAGGTTTCTGAAATCTGGGGATAATAAGACAGGCTTGTAATGTAACACTTTCTTCAGTTATTGGTGTGAAGTGCCCTCTTTACCTTAAGGGGCATCATCCCTTCCATCAAATGTGTAAGATGGAATATACAATAAATGGGTGCACACTTTGGAAAGTACCCGTCTAACCACACGAATGCCCTGTCCTGATCCTTATTTCCTAAAAAAATGGCAGGTTTTTAAGTGCTTCTACTTTTCTTTCTGGCACCTTCTACTTCCCCTTCCTATCAGTTCCCAGCAGAACTTGTCAGAGATTTGAGATGCATGGCTAGGCTTAAAAAGGCCCTTGTGATCATTAGCCTAGGAGGCACCTATGAATATATATAGATTAGGATCATAGGTTCATAGATTAGTACTAGGCTAAGTGCCCTTGTGGGCCATTTTAAACCCCACCAATTACCCCATGTCAAAATCAAACATTGCACCTTGTGTTTGTAAGGCAGACACCTTAACCATTATGCCAACATCCTATCCCCCTCTATTGCATATCTTAAATATCTTACATCTGACATATCTAGTTCACTCTTGGAAGCATTGGCTGTCAGCTTCTCATGTTTTAGAGTGAAGTAAGTTTCAGCATTAGACATGGGGCTTCAAAACTCTTTGAAAGGTCACAGGAGCACCATGCAGCCAAAGAAAACAGGTGGTAGAATGGCATACGCCTTCTGTAGTTCAAGCAGCTGGGATTTCACTACTTTTGTTGCTAGAGTGTCCCCTTTGACAGATCTAATGTGGTCAAGAATCTTGTCTTCCACAATTTCTCTTTGTTAGTGCATGCAGTTTAGCCAAAAATGTGGTGAACTACACATAGACCCAGGCCCAGCCCCTCTAAGTTCTCCTTCTGATCATACAAGCCAAGAAAACATTTCCACACTGGACAAAAACATTGATAACAGCTCTGGGTTTTCATTATTATTTTTTAACCTTGGAGCATATATAAGAAAATCCAAGACTTCCACTCTTGGATAAAGCCTTCCACTAACCAGACATTCTAATACTCACCAACAAATGGATATATCCACTCTAGATATATCTTTCCCCTAATCAGAAATTCTAATACTCACCGACACATGGATGCATCCACTCTTGGATATAGCCTTCCGCTTAACAGATATTCGAATACTCACCAACACATGGACTCTTGGATATAGCCTTCCGCTAACCAGATATTTGAATACTCAACAACACATGGATACATCCACTCTTGGATATAGCCTTTCACTAAGCAGACATTCTAATACTCACCAACACATGGATGCATCCACTCTTGGATATATCCTTCCGCTAACAGACATTATAATACTCACCAACACATGGATACATCCACTCTTAGATATAGCCTTCCACTAACCCGATATTTGAATACTCACCAACACATGGATACATCCACTCTTGGCTATAGCCTTCCACTAACTAGACATTCTAATACTCACCAACACATGGACTCTTGGATATAGCCTTCCACTAACCAGATATTCAAATACTCACCAACACATGGATACATTCAACCTTGAATATAGCCTTCTGCTAACCAGACATTCTAATACTCACCAACACATGGATACATCCACTCCTGAATATATTCTTCCACTAAGCAGACATTCTAATACTCACCAACACATGGATACATCCAGTCTTTGATATAGCCTTCCATTAACCAGATTTTCTAATACTCACTAACACATGGGTACATCCACTCTTGGCTATAGCTTTCCACTAACCAGACATTCTAATACTCACCAACACATGGATACATCCACTCTTGGATATATCCTTCCCTAACCAGACATTCTAATACTCACCAACACATGGAGACATCCACTCTTGGATATAGCCTTCTGCTAACCAGACATTCTAATACTCACCAACATATGGATACGTCCACTCTTGGATATAGCCTTTCACTAACCAGACATTCTAATACTCACCTACACACTTAGAGAAAACACAAAAGTAAAAATTAACAAATTCTTCTTCCAGGTTACAACATTTTAAGAGGAGACAGAAAACCAAAACAAGGAAGGATAAGTAACTATTCTTAGCCCTATAGCCTTCAGCTATCCCTGTGCCCATCTATAGTACCAGAGTTTATCAGTGGTGAAATTATTATATCTTACTTAAAGCTGAGTTCTCCTAAAACACTTAGCAATACTAGAATAGTACGTACCCCAGATAATAATATATTTATCACCTAAGTCATATTAGCATAGGCATCAACAAACATCATCTATGACAGCATCATTTCAGGCAATTTTAATATCAACTAACAATCTACAAAATATGATTGATCATCTTCATTGCATCTTTTGAACTTCACTCACCTTATCTCCTTTCCTACCAGATATAACAGGTCATCAAACTCCTCATGTAACCTTGACTGGATACTAACATCTCATCCTGTTACAAACTATAACAACATACAGTGTCCTATCTGAGACACTCAGGGATCACTACCTTACCTTTGCAGTTAGACAGCACACACACTCTACAAGTACCCATCAATGCAACTTATTAGACAACTTCAGAAAATACAACAAAGGTATTTTACTTTCCACCTTAAGGCATATAAACAGGAATTTCTTAAAACCCAATCCTAGATACAGCCATACAATCATTAGTGCAATTTTTCTGTGCATACATAGTGAGCAAACACTCCTCTTGGAAAAAAAAGCATGTTAGAAGTAATCCTGCACCATGGCTCACTAAAAACGCTAAACAATTAATGAAAAAGAGAGACATAATATGAAAAACAAGAGCCTCAAGTTACCTCTCCCCAGCATTTTTAGTTATGTAGGCAGCTGAGAAATCAACAAAATCCAAAATCATATCTGATAAGAAACAGCATTACCCGAACCTGCATAAATCACTTCAACAAAATAAAAAAAAATGGTAACAATTAACACTCTCATAAAACCAAGCAGATTATCCCAACCAAGTCCATCTACAACAGAAACTAAAAAAATCATAGGCTTCATCAGTAAACACCTCCTTATGCTCAGACCAACATCCCTAGAAGTCGACAACCATTGAGGTGGATACATACAAATTGCCATAAGTGGCCTTGCATATCCAATGTCTCAACTCATACATATATCCATATAAGATAGCATGCACCATAGAAATCCAGAAGTAACCCTACTTCCTGCCATTACACAAAGGAGGACAGTCCACAGAAGTCACAAATTGTAAGTCTATCACCACCCCCCCACTATCCTGTGAAGATGCATGCATATACAATGTCTTCAACATTTTCTAGTAAAAAAAACCTACTCACTATATAACATAACTTCTACTATAACCACAACAATAAGACTGCACTAATAACCTTTCTTAATACCATTACCTACCATAGAAATGAAGGTAACATAGTTCCCACACTTTTCCTTTACGTATGTAAAGCTTTGATACAGCTTCTCATCAACACCAATTACAAAACCTCTCAAATCTATATCTTTCTACTACTAGTACTGCTTGGGTGGTTCCAGAGCCACATGTCTGGCAGACATCAATCAATAAAATAGCATAAAAGCCAGTAATCCTTCCCAGTTGTGACTATGGGGTACCCCAAAGCTCCATACTTGGACCACTTTTGTCAAACATACTGCCAATGACTCTACCTTGATCTGGTCTGCATAAAAGAACTACAACTCAAAACTCAGCAGCCCTTCTCAGTGGAATGTTGATTAAATGGTCTTAATTCCTACTGAATCCAGAAAAAATAATAACGCTATTCACATCCAGGAGACATACTGAAAACAAGCAACTATTCACCATTGCATCAGCCAACAATATCAACACTGAGCAATCGTTGATGATTCCCTAAAATATGACCTACACTTTCAAGCAGCTATTAAAAACACATCAGAAAGTTAATGCATTATATGAAGCGAATCCTTTCCAAACAGATGCTGTGAGGAAATCTACATCTACTTACTTTGTCTTGTCTCCCACTTTCACAAACTTACAAAGTGCTCAGTTACCTAAAATGTAGCAATCCAATATCTGAAACTGAGCAGTGTAATAACAAAATAGGAACATTTGCTACAACTTCATTAAAGAAAGCACATCAGTACATAGCCTCCAGAGAACATACCTGTCTAAAACTGTCACATCACCTTACTTTCACACAGATTAAAGCTGCCAACAGCTTACTCTCTCAACCTTGTAAATGACATTTTCTAAAAACAGTTTGTAATGGTACTCCCCAACAAACAACTACACTCCAAAGACAAATGTCTTGTCTCCACATTCAAATCTCTCAATACTCAGGCAATACATTATACTGCAAATTTGTATCCAAGCTATGGAACTCTACACCACTACCACCAGGCAGCTTAAAAACATAAAATCCTTTAAAACACCTCATACAAGTACGTGTCAAAGATACATGGGTATCTGACTGCTCATCTTCCCCACGTAAATCTCTGCAGGCTGCATTAATTCCTCCTTGCATAACTTCCATTCCTACAATTTATCCAACATATTAATGTCTACCTTTGAGATAGCCTCCATCTCTAACTATGTCACGTTTACCTTCAACCACCTACACTTTTCCACCTTCATTCTCTTACCGTTCTTCTTATATTTCCTTTCAGTGTACCTGAGTCATCACTGCATTGCTTTCCCTCACTCAGCTCTGCTTCATGCCTTACTTTGTTTTCTTTATATACATGATACAGTTTACTATATCTATTCATTCTTGCCTTTATTTTTCAGGTCATCCCATCAGTATCTACCACTGTGTGTTAAAGACTCCTATAATCCATCCTGCTTACAATTTTACACTACGTTTCTGTTCTTAATGACTAAGACCATTCTGTGCCTGCGGTCATTCCCTCATTTTTTTGGTTAGCTCCTGCTTTTCTATCATACCATAGATACCATATCAAAGTGCATGTCAAATCTACGTGTGACTGTATTAGATAAGTAATGCTCACAGAGGTGATGTTAACTGCTTATTCAATGTCATTTGTACCACAGTTTTAACAGATCTTGTAAATGTCACCTCACATTGACTTGAGTTTTAAACTATAGGAATCTCTATATTACTCTGGAGTACACACACTGTGTAATTTGTCCAAATTCATTTAGGTGTTACCGTAGCAACATGTGTGACAATTCTGCAACATTCTGTTTCTTTACTATTGTATTGGAATTTATTTCTCTTATTCATGTGTCGCCTGCTGTTTGTCTGATGCAGATGAACAATGGAGGACAATCGTAACTCTGGCATGCTACTGTGTACAATATTCTTCGTATGACTGTCTGGGGGAGGGGCTTGTGTGTTTTTGCTGTTATTATTGGTTTATTTATCTGGAGTCTTGTATTGAATATCATTTTTAAATTGAAATGTTATAGTGTTGTTCTTATTCCTGCTTCCTTTGTACTCTCTGGTGAGTTGATACTCTGAATTTCATTTAGGCTGCACTTGTAGTCTTAAATGACAATAAAGTTTACTTTGACTTTGAGATCTCTTCCCATGCCTCCACTGTAAAGAGGTTATGCAATGCCCAGCTAGACTTCCCCATCAAGCAAGCAAATAGATAAATTAATATGGTACTTTTCTAATGCCAAATAGGATTAACAGCATTAGCTGGTCCCAGTGTTTACTATCTTCTTCAATAACTTTCTCAACATGTATTAGAATGCTTGATTAATACACTCCGCTAACCTATCTGGCTGGAGATCCATTGTTAGCTACAACCTAGTACGCGATTATATGATAAGTTCAGAATTAAGTTTCTGAAATATTTCATCAGTTATAATTGATGTAGTGCTTCCTCTATGAATTTAGTCTATATAACAAATAACTTTGTAATTCAAAGTAAGGGTAAGAGGTAGAAACATTTAGTTCAACATTTCCTGCAAATCTAATAGCATTGTCCCTTTTTCTGCTCAGACAGTCATCTTTCTAGTGTGTCTTTTTAAAATGTACCTGTTTTTTTCTGGAGGTTTTCCAGTTCTGGACTTTTTTCAGGGTCACTCTTTTTTTATTTTCTTTTTCTTTTTCTTTGTTAGCTGGGGTAGAGCACTTATTAATGTGGACTGTTTACAGTCTCTTCCTGGGTTACAATTTAAGGAATTACAGTATAAATAGTATAATCAAATACAAACAAGAAAAGTGGGAAAGTGTTTACAACAGTAAGAACGTATGTTAGAAATAATTCAATGAACTACAAACAATAAAAATGGAGCACTTCACAAAAATAACTATATGCTGAGATTAGCATAGTGAAGCATGAACGAGGTAAGATCCTTATAACAAAATCAGCCAGAACAATATTATCAATTCAGCAAGGGTGGAGGCAATGGAACTGACTGCAGATAAGTACAAAGTAAGCAAAAACAGCGACGGGTGTATTATGATGTCTGTGATGATATAGGAAGGCAGTATCTGTACAGACACAATGGCGTCAGCATTCATTCATTTTGTATTGCAGCTTTCCTTTATGACCCCGATGTATAAACATCCTTTTTTTGCTTAGAATTCCTGTATTTTTGGTTCAACAGGAATATTGTCAGGACTCTGTTCAAGTACTATCGTAATTCTCAGTATGCACTATCCTCTCCTTTTCCTCACTTTATGTTGCTCTCTCCCTCTCTCTCTCTCTCTCTCTCTCTCTCTCTCTCTGTCTCTCTCTCTCTCTCTCTCTCTCTCTGTCTGTCTCTCTCTCTCTCTCTCTCTCTCTCTCTCTCTCTCTCTCTCTCTCTCTCTCTCTCTCTCTGTCTCTCTCTCTCTCTCTCTCTCTCTCTCTCTCTCTCTCCCTCTCTCTCTCTGTCTGTCTCTCTCTCTCTCTCTCTCTCTCTCTCTCTCTCTCCCCTGAGTGATTAACATAGCTTTTCTCAGTTTCATTTACTGCACTTGATTGTTGTACCTGACAAAGGATTTACCTTTACTTTCAGTTTGTTCCTCATTTATAGACACCTGATGCCTAGACCCTTCCCTTATTTGAGATTTCTGTTCTGCTCTGACCGAACTAGGTTTAGAACTATGTCCAGGTGCTGATTTATCCTCTTTACACCAGTGCTGTCTTTCTTATTCCAAAGTCTCTCCCTCTCAACACTTACAAGCTGCTTAAAATCCTTCATTTCTGCTGCTTTCAATTTTAACTTGACAGTAGTATGTTTAGAATTATGCACATGTGTTTTTCGGTACTTTCTAACTTCCTTGAAGCATACCTTTCACTGAGTGATTCCTTACCTTAAGTTCTGCTAGTCATTTCTACTCCCTGATCTGAAACACTTTCAGACTATAATGACACTTCTGCTCTCTGAATTGTAAAACTTTTCAGGTTGAAACTTTTCACATGAAATGGTTTTGATTCTTCTACTCTTTGTATATTCGTTTTGCCTTCCCCCCTTCCCAGTATGTTGTCTAATCACTACAGAAGCCAGACATTCCTGGCTTCAGAGAGAATGGACCTATGGCCCATTCTTTACTGCCTGGGAATAATTTTCAGCTCTACTTTCCCAGAAAGATTCAGGAGGTAGAGAGCTGGCCAGCTTGATGTTCCTGGGAAATAGCTTACCTCTTCATCCTGGCACCATCCCTCCTCCCTCAGTGGCTCCTCGGAGTTCCCCCATTTTTGTCCCTTCAAGGAAGTGTGCCTCTGCATAATTTGTTTCCCTCAGCCAGATGTGACACTACTGAATCTGCAGGCTCGAACTCTACTAGTTAACACTTGTTGCTCCAGCTAAGTGTTATCATTGCAGTGGGCCAGACATACTCACCACCCCCATGATGGGTGAGTCAGGCAGGGACACTCACTCACATTTTCACCACATAGCTGCTACAGGTACCTGAGCCTCTAGTCAAACTCAAGTTGCCTTCAGCATAGTCTGAGCTTTATCACTCTATGCCATGGATCTTGTCTCTCTTTCCTTGTGTCCTTGGCCAATTTATGGTACCTTTTGGACTTCCTGTCACTATGCCTTGATGTTTGCTGGTTTTATATACGTTTAAGACTGTTTCTGGTTATTGTGTCTCCATTTTGGCAGATTAGGCAAAGATAAAACTGTAAGCTTATCTACTTGCTTGTTTCTAATCACATTTTAATACAGTGGTCTATCAATCAGAATGCTTCTGTTTACCAGGAAAGTCTGGATGGGTACAAGAACCCATGTCAGTAAAGGCCTGGGAAAAAAGCTTCATATGTACAGTGAAGAATTAAGATTTATGAATACAAAATTGTGTGTACATTATTACAACCAATGTGTGCATGAAAAAAATAGTATAATGCATTCTGACAGAAATACAATCAAGTCAAGTTACAAAAATAATAAAATTTAAAGCTCTAGACAATTATGTAGAAATGTGGTCAGTACTACACTTATAGAAAATGCTTAAATGTTGATGAAAGAAGATGAATCTTAAGGGACAGAGATGCAAATAGAATATGAGGAATTATAGTATGTGTATGTGTATCAGTAGAGACAAAGGGAAATTAGTGGGGAAAATGTATTATGGAAACTATTTAGCAGGTAAGGGAAGATGGAAAATGTAGTGCTGAAGAAAACATAAACAGTACAAAGAGAAATGTGTTGCAGACTGTAATTTAAAAGAGACTGTAAAGTTAAGAGCAGGAAGGTGAGCAAGAGACAAAGGAAGCTTTTCTATTTTTTTTATTTATCCTTTTGTTGACCAGGTTTGTCCCAGCAGACTAGTGTCCTCTTTCCATGGGAGACCTGAGGAGGTAGTTATACCAGCCGGAAAAAATTTGGCCAGGGCATTGGGAAACTATTATTTATTTATTTCGTTATTTCAGTTTGATGACCGGGGAGGTCCACTGGGCTTGGCCCATTTTCAGTGGAGGCCCGGGGAGAAAAGCTCCACAATACAACGTTTAATTACATGATTAATTACAAAGGAAGTTAGGATTGCAAGCAACAGGTAATATTCAAAGGAGTGAAAAAAATATACAGTTTAGTTCAGGAGTAAAAACAGGCATATAGTATCATGGCTAGATTTTGCTGTTTGGTTACATATATAATCAACAATTTAAAGTGAGGTTAGGAAGGTAAGAAGGTTAGCCTGGAGTAAAGGGAGAGGAGAGCTCGAGAGGAATGGGTGGATGAGTACAGTTGCATTTCCTGTTTAGATAGAGGTAAGAATGAAATTGAGTTTTAAAGTTATTAAGGTTGTCACAGGTCCTCAGTGTGGAGGGCAGAGCATTCCATTTTTTAGCTAGGGAATAAGATAGCAGAAGCTGCCCAGCAGGGCGCTTGGGTTTATGGATGTTGATCAAGTTTTGGTGGGTAGATCTAAGGGGTCTGAGGGGGTTATAATGTGGCAGAATATTGGATAGTGCAGGGCAGTTAGTAGGTTGGAACAATAATTTGTGGGCTGTGGTGACTTGGTGAAGGTCAAGTAGATTGGGAAGTTTAAGCCAATTTAGTGAGTGTAGGGAGGTGCAGTGATGAGAGGAGGATTTGGCATTTGTGGCAAATCTGGCTATTTTATTATAACATACTTCCAATTTGGAGGTGAGTGTGGAAGATAAATTAGTGAGCAGAGGAGTGCCATACAGTAGAGAAGGAAGTAGATAGGTTGTGGCGACAGTTAGTCTGGTGGAAGGAGAGAGGAAGTGGTTGTTTCTGTAAAGCAGGCCTAATTTTATGTGGGTTTTCTTGATATTTAGCTGGATGTGATTGTTAAATTTTAGGTGTTCATCAATGATTACACCAAGAAGTTTGGCAAAGGGTACGACCTCAATAATGGAGTTGTTAAAGCTGCTGATTTGGAGTAAGTTTTTGTCAATAGGAAAGGATTTAGAGGGAGAGAATAGAAGGATCTTAGTTTTGTTGGCATTTAGCGAGAGGTGATTTTGGAGCATCCAATTTTCAGTGGTTGAGAAGGCAGTTTGTGTTAGAAGTTGGAGATCTTTTAGGTTAGAGGCATAACAGATCAAGGTGGAATCATCAGCGTATTGCACAATTTTGGTATTTCTTTGTGGAAGTTGTTAATAAAGATATTGAATAGCAATAGGCCAAGATTGGAACCTTGGGGTACTCCTGTGGGGGTAGGGAGGAAAGTGGAGGTGGCCTGGCCCCATTTTATGGCTTGGGATCTGTCAGAAAGGTAGCTGGAGAACCAGGAAAAAGTTTTTTGGGAGAGATTGAGGTTAGGCAGATGATTTAGTAGGTGACTATGGGAGATGGTATCGAAGGCTTTAGATAAGTCTAGCAGAACAGAGGATACGATATTACCACAGTCACGAGCTAAATTGATAGAATGTAAGAAGGTGAGAAGGGCGGAGTTGGTACTGTGTCCTGGACGGAAGCCATGCTGGGTAGGGGAGAGTAGTTGGTGTTTGGTAAGGAATGGCAGGAGCTGCAGGTGGATACATTTTTCAAGAATTTTGAAGATTGGGGAGAGGATAGCTATGGGGCAGAAATTGGAGGTGTTACAGTTTTTGTCACCCTTGTGAAGTGGAAGAATAAATGCAGAACACCATAGTTTGGGTACATAGGATTCAAGTAATGATCTATTAATCAGGATGCTGATAGGTAGAGCAATACTGTCAGATGCTATTTTTGGGAAGGAGGAAAGAATGCTGTCAGGGGCATTGAAGCAAGGTTTTAGTTTAGCGAGAAGTTTCTTTATTAGGTTGGTGGAGATGGGTTTGAGTTCAAAAGTAGGGGGGAGGAGGGGAGGATTGAGCAGTAGGAGGTGGAGGGTTATTATTGGTAAAGGTCTTGGTTAGCTCAGCAATAGAAGAGGTAAAGAAGGTATTGAATATTATGGCAATTTCAAGGTCAGATTTGCTGGTGTCAGGGCAAGGTTGTTTTTTGTACCAGGCCTAAGGAGGGAATTAATAGAGTTCCAGAAGTGTTTAGGGTTTTTTGTGTGATTTGCTTGTAGTTTGATGTAGTAAGACTTTTTTGACTTTAATAACTTGTTTTTTGTCTAGGTTTCTCAGCTGTTTATATTTAAGTAAGATTTCTGGCTGTTTATGATGGAGGTAAGCTTTCCAGGTTTTATCTCTTTGTAGCATAATTTTTTTGGTGTCTTTGGTGAGCTATGGGGTGGTCTTTGTTTTAACTCTTTTTGTTCTTATTGGAGCTAGGGAGGTAAGGACAGTTATGAATGTAGAACTGAAGCAGCCAACGGCTGCATCTAAAGGAAGAGTTTTTAAGGGGTTCCAGTTAGTTAGCTTAAGGGAGTCGGAGAAAGTAGTAGGGTCAAAGTTAGAGAGGTTACGGGTATGAATGAAGTGGTGGGAGTGTGGGGAAATGGGAGTAGCTGATGGATGAAGGCAGGGAGGTGGTCTCCTAATGGATTAGGAATGACATCAGATTTTATGACTTTGTTAGGATGGGATACTAGCATCCAGTCTAGTATGGAGCCTGGGGGGTTGTTTTAGTTAGGCCTAGAAATAGAGTTCGTAAGTTGAGTAAACTTAAATAGATTGATTGATATGGTGAGATCAGGGTGAATAATTTTATTCCAGTCTATATTTACATCTCCCATGATGTAGGTTCCAGGAGAGGATGTCTTCCAGGGTATTAGTGTTATTGCGGTAGCGTTGTCGCCTCACAGTAAGACGACGTCCTGTTTGATTCTCAGCTAGAGCGTCTTCTGTGTGGAGACATGCATGAATGGGCGTGCATTCATAGAAGGTTGTGCGTCAGGGCCGACAACTCGGCACGTAAAAATCTGCTGCCAATCATTAGCGGACCGGAGTTCCGCTGTGGCGACCCCTAACCGGGAAAAGCCAAAAGGCACAACAACAACCAGGAGGAATATAGAGAGAAATGATACAGATGCTTTTATGGTTGTTCAGTTTTAGTAGGCCAGTTAAAAGTTCAGCATTATTGAATGAAGGAATGGGATTAGGATATGGAGTGATGGACAAGTGGTTGGAGTAGATTAGAGCTACATCACCACCTCTTCGATTTTGTCAGTCAGAACAGAGATAGAGAAATCCAGGGGGAAGGAATTCAGAGTCGCTTATGTGAGGTTTTAGCCAGGTTTCAGAGATGGCTACAATGTCAGGTGAGTTGTGATTGAGCCAGGCATGAAAGTGAGTTAATTTATTATTCATGCTTTGTGCATTGATGGTGAGGAATTTGAGGTATTTATTGGTGGATTTGTTATTGCTGTTAGGGTGATTTGTAGGAGAGTAGTTTGGTCCTGGATCGGGGTGAATGTCACCGGCTAAGCAAAGGTGCATGAGAAGAGGAATACATTTATTTGGTTTACACTTAGATAAAGGTGGCTGGTAGAGAATAGGTTTAGGTTTGCAGTATTTAGTGTAGCTTGGGAAAAGTTGTACTTTTAAGAGAAGGATTGGGTGGGAGGGAACTAAGGAGGCTGAGCTGTTGTGGAAATGGGCTGTGAAGGAGGGGTGGGGAGGAAGTGGTGTTGGGTGTAGATGGATGTTGGTTTAGGAGGTGGAATGGTAAAGAGGTAGTAGAAGAAGGAATGGGGATAGATGTTGAGGTGAGTATGTGAGGAGGAAGAGTGAGCATGGTAGATGAAGTCTGTCAGAAGTGATAAAGGGGAGGGTAATGGGAAATAAGGTGGGAGGGGGGGTGTGGTAGTGAGAGTTAGGTTGGTTGCGGGTGGAGGAACAATGTTTGAGGATTGGCTGGTGGAGAGGGAGGGGTTTTAGGAGGAGAATAAATAGAGGAGTACTGGGGGCGGGTGGGTATTGGGGGCAGGGTAGGGGAGCAGAGTGAGCCCGCAGGGTGAATGGAGTGGGATAGAGCAGCAGAGCGAGAGAGACCAGCTGAAAAAGTATCAGCCAGTACTGTTCACAGTAAAGGTAAGTAGGTTATTTGGTGGAAGAATATGAGGAAATGCATTACTTTTATGTAAGAACAAAGAAAACAAATATAGGGGAGCTTTGTTCCTCAGTTAGTTTAATGTAAGGGAGGGGGTTAATATCAGGGTTTAGAGAGCATGGTTTGGGATTTGGGAGACTTTGTTAAGTTACAGGCAAATAGAGGTAATGTTGGACATAGGGGATTTAAAAGTGATACAAGCTATGGGCTTGGGCTGAATGGTTGCTGCCACCTAGTGGAGAAAGGAAGGATAGCAGTCAGGAAAATAAGAATAGATGAGAAAGGCTCTTATAGATAAGTCTCTTATAGATTATACTACCTAGAGTTCAGAGACTAGAAATCAGTGAAATACAGGTGGGAAGGGGGTATTAGCGGTCTGTGGTAGGCTGCTGATTCACACACATGGAAATCCAAGCTAACAAATAGGTAGTCTAAAATAAATGAGTCTAGTGCAAGGCTACATACATTCAAATGGAAATTATTATGGGAGTCCGCACTGAAGTTCTTTTTCTTGAATGGCCCAGGCTAGCAGGCAGAAATGTCCAGGAAAAAAAATGACAGAGGTTTTGCAGGAGGAAGTTCTTATATTCCAGAGGCTGGGAGGGACCTTCAGGAGTGGAGTAATTCAAATGGAAATTGTTATGGGAGTCCGCACTGAAGTTCTTTTTCTTGAATGGCCCAGGCTAGCAGGCAGGAATGTCCAGGAAAAAAAAAACAGGAGAGGTTTTGCAGGAGGAAGTTCTTATATTCCAGAGGCTGGGAGGGACCTTCAGGAGTGGAGTATGGGAGGTGAACGAAGCAGCACTACCGCGTAACCGGCTCAGGAAAGAAGCAAAGAGGTGGCACCTAACCAGGAATTTTGAAAAAAACTACCCATCTCTTTTCTTTGTGAGGGGATACATTTTTGTGGTTGCACTTCCTGATTCTTTTCCTGGCATGCTGATTGCTGGGAGAAGCTGTGCAATGATGGAGGGAGAAGAGAATTATTCTGTTGGTGGTTTGTCAGTCTGACAGAAAACTGTTGAGAAGTGAGTTGATAGTACAAATAGTTAGCACCTAGCTGACTTTAAACGTCAGAGTTTTGAAGAAGTTGTTGTAACTGAAATTGCTTCTGGAGGTTTGCCTGATAAAGAACTCATTAGTTTTTTGTGATCCTGGGGAAGAGTCTCAGTTTTTATGGCTAGATATGATGGAAAAGGTTTTTGGAATGGACAGTGAGTTAGGCAGAAAGGAAATGAGCTGTGAGTTGGATGGTTCTAAGGTTACAGGTGGGACACAACCTGGAAAATCGTATACTGATGCAGTGGGAGAACAAAAGTGTACAGTAAACTTTATTAAAAAGAAAAGTTTGTTGTTCGAATAATAAAGATGAATGAAGAAATAATGATAATTTAGAGTCACCTTTGGGTTTTGAAGCAAAAGGCATAAGATTCTTGAACGGTAATTCTTGAATGTTGCTTACCTGCACCTGGCTAAGGCATTTGTACAATACCCCACTTGGGTATAGTAGACAAACTCATCAAACTGGGCATAAATGCATAAATAAATCACTGAACTGCCACCTGGCTCACAGGCAGGACTCAGGTAGTCAGGATTGGTGATACCACCTCCAGTAACAGACTGGTGACCAGTAGGTTACCTCAGGGCTTAGTGCTGGGGCCGCTCCTAGTTGAACTCTACATCTCAGAGGTAAAGGCTAATGTCAAGGGCCTTTGGCTGACCAAGTTTGCATACAACTGCAAATTGGGAGCTATCATATATTTCCCCCATGACACAAACATCTTACATGAGGGTTTAACACAGACAAATGATTGGTGCCAACATCATGGACTAAACTCAATGCCAAGAAATGCATTGTAGTTCCTTCTGTAAAACTGCCACCCAAGCTAATTACTCTATTGATAAGACACCCCTAGGAGTTGACCAATATGTAGACAGTAATCTGTCCTTCGACCAACATGTGGCCAAGATAGTAAGAAATTTATTCAATGTCACCCAACTTACAAGTAAGAGCATCGCATCCAGGTCCAGGGAAGTCATAGTACCACTTTATTCAGCCCTCATCAGACCCATCATTAAGTATAATGCCCCCTAGGGCATGTACCTGATAAAACATATTAATGCCCCCTATGGCATGCACCTGAAAAAACATATGCATTAGTAGGACTGCCCACAAAGGTTCCTTACCAGGAGAATCCAGAGTAAAAACACATTGTCCTTTATGGATTGCCTTAAAGCCCTATCCCTATTCTCTGTGTACTATAGGCTACTGAGAGGTGACCTATGCCCGGCATACAAGGCATCCTTGGATCCAGCTCTGATGAACCTTATGCACATCTGTAAAGTGAACAGCATCAGAATCATTAGATCCAAGGATTTAAATTTTGCTTCAGACATTAATAACAGTGGTGAAGGAATCATTTTATGTTGCACAACATATAAGGTAAGGGCATGGCATCTAGGTCCAGAGATGGCATGATCCCACTGTACTCCATCCTTATCAGACCTTCACAGAGTACAGTGCTCACTTTGGTATGTACCTGACCAGGCATATGCAGCAGCTAGGCCAATCACAGAGGTTTCTTATAAAAACAATACAAGGTGTGGCAAACCTGCCTTATGCAGTATGCCTTAAAGCCCTTCACCTCTACTCAGTCTCCTATACATTGTTGACAGGTGATCTATGCCTGCTTACAAGGCATCTGTAAACCCCACACTTATGAATCACCTACATATTCATTATTCAAAGAGTACAAGAAATACAAGGTCTAGGGACCAGAATTGTGTCTGTGACTGAAACAGAACATGCTGGAGAGACAGATATGTGTTCCAGAGAATGTCCCTCCTAGAGAACAGGCTTCCCATCCATGTGAAGCTGAGTTCATCTGTTACTCAGTTTAAGCTAACCTAGACCAGTGGATGGGGAATAGGAAATTTAAACCGGGCCTGGCACCCATGTCCCTTATAGACAGAGGTAGCTTATAAATGCCTGGACCTCTATAGCCTGTTTGGATACAGGGCATCATTATTCATATGGGAAAGCTTGGCTGGGCTTAGAAACACTCCCCCGCCACTGGGTCATTAGTCTAGTAACAATCTATGACTCTATAAATAAGACAAGTAAGACAAATGTGTGTCTCAAAAGATCCCCATGCTTTGGAACAGGCTCCCCATCCATGTACAGGATAGTCCATCTCTAACCCTATTTAAGCATAATCTTGACCAATGAATGGGAAATCAGAAATTCTCCCTGGGTCTGGCCCCCATATCTCTGCTAGAGGCAGGCAGTAATGCCAAAGCTAACATACCCCCCCAACACACATAACCTCTAGAAACTTCCTAAAAAACATAGCCCCTCCTAATTAATGCCTATGATATGTAGGGACACAATTGGGTTGGATTGCATGGTTAGGCTCATAAAGGCCCTGGTGATAATTAGCCAAGTATATATATATGAACCTATGATACAATTAAAACTGAAAACTTTATAGAAAGATTTTTGTTTAATTGTCAAAAAAAAAGCACTATTAGCCGTGGAATCAACTTATATTTTCCAGGCAAAGGGTTTGATTAAAAAAACAAAAAAGTTTGCTCAATTTCATAGTGATGAAATTGAGTTAAAAGATGTTAAAAACTATTTTTCAGTTTTGAGTTATTCATTTTCTGATATTGTGAAAGTTAAAGATGAGAGGGGTATTTATAGTCACTAGGGCCCTTAAAAAACTAGCCGTGCAACCCAAATGTGACCCACAAATTTGATTTATATTTGGTTTATAAGGAATGATTTACTGACTGCCTCTGTCTGTCAGAGGCATTAGAGCCAGACCAGGGATGAATTTTCGATTACCCATCCATTGGTCCAAGTTGCACTTAAATAGGGACAGGGAGGAACTCTGCTTCACATGGATGAGAAGCCTGTTCCAGAGAATGGGAATTCTCTGAGAAACATGTCTGTCTATACAACATGTCCTATTTATGTTGCAAGCAAAGTTTAGGTCTTTCAAACTAGTAGTTCTGGGGCTGTTTATTTTGTGGATATGCTAAAGATTCTTCAAAACAGGGTCCAGAAATGCCTTGTATGCTAGACAAAGGACACCTCTCTGAAGTCTGTATGATACTGAGAAACCTTGAATCAGTACTCTCTCACATGCCAGTAAATACATCTGACACTGAGTGGTTTGTCAGCATGCACACCTCACCACCTACTCCACAAAAACCCACATCCCACATACCTACTTATTCGGAGGTCCTTGTCAGAAACTTACGTAAACACCAGAGACCTCCCAAACACAAACACAAGCACGCTACACAAAGTACTTCCTCTGCAGAACACAATACACACAATAGCTCATGCACCAGTGTCTCACCTGTCAAGCCCATAAAGCTAAACACTAAACCTAACATATTAGTCATAAGACGTTCCATCATGAGACACACAGATGTCCCCCTCACCAGGCTGGATAAGGAAAAGGTCAAGGTCAGCTGGTCAGCTGTCTATCAGGTGCCAGGATCCACCATATCACACATTTACTCAAGTCTTTCAACAACAAGTACCATTATGACTCTGTCATAGTCCACATTGGAGTGAATGATGTGAGGCATATCTCTCTGGACTATATGATGCGAGACATGACTGAGCTCTCAGACTATGTGTCTCAGGCAAATATGTCCCTAACCCTATGCAGCATTTTACCTTCACCTAGGATGATGCTGCAATACAAACAAAAAATGATTGACTTCAATAATTGGCTTAGTTTTTGGTGTCATTCTAATGGGATCTAGTATCTGTCAGCCTGGGATGACATGATTGACAGATTTCGATGCTTTACCAGAGATGGTCTTCAGGTACTGGCTAAAGCTCTTGACACCCCTATAGTGCCTTTTTAAGCAGTGTCACAAGGACAAAACTCCCAGCTTAAAAATACTAATCAAAAACAACCTCAAGGTCATGCTGCTAAATGCTAGGAGTCTTAACATGAAACTGCACTCATTGGAAGCAACCCTCACTTTGGAGGATGCAGGCATTTGTGCAGTCACAGAGACCTGGTTCAAGACTGTAGAGAGTGCACCAGCCATACCTCCTTCTACACATTCAGATCACAAACTGAAGGCAAGAAAACTAAAGGAAGGAGTGTATCAATATTCATCAAGGATAAATACACCTCCAGATTGGTTAAACAGTATTACACCCTAGTGATACTTCAGGTGCAATTAACTGTTGGTAGGACACATATTCAAATAATTGCCAGCTATAGAAACCCCTCCATGAATCAGGACATCTACTGTGCCTATTTGGATTAACTTGAGTCTATCAAGATACATCCTAACAACATAGTTTTGGGCAACTTTAACTACCCTAGCATTGACTGGGCAAATTACTAGTGATCAAACTCACCTGCCCAAAGGTTCCATGACTTTGTCAACTCCAATTCCCTAGACCAGCTGGTTGAACTCCAGGGGCACCACCATCCTGAACCTGGTTCTTACAAATATGAGAGACCTCTGTAACTCTCCCACTGTGAATTCATCCCTGGTGAGATATGACCACAAATCAGTCTCATTTGCACTATCACACCTGAACCCCCCCCCCCCCCCCCCAGCAGCAACTAGATTAAAAAACTTCTCCAAAGCAGATTATAACCTCTTACGGGATAGTATAAATGGCTTCATTGCACATCGCCCCTCAGATGGAACTGGTAACTATGCTGAGCTCTACACCAATCCCCTATATAAGCACCTGTATAACTGCATTGACTTTGTAGTATCTGTTAGGACCAAAACAAGCTCTTTAACGAAAAGCAAACCCACCTGGTGGACAACCACCATTAACAGACTTTACCATAAAAGGAAGAAACAGCTCTCCAAGAGTAAGAAGGAGTGGAGTCTAAACTGGAGACACTTCTTCCTCAGCTTAAATAAGCAAATAAGACTTCTTGTGAAGTCCTCCAAGGCGAATTATGAATCCAAGTTAGCTTCCTCAACCAAGGACAACCATAAGATGTCCTTTAGTTATATTCATAACCTAAAAGGTAAGGCTCAGATCTGTGCTGAACTGGTAGGTAATGGTAACACATACACTGAGCCGGTGGGCATAGCTAATCTGTTAGCTGACAGGTTCAGTGAAAACTTCACTCCCCTGTCCCCACCACACATACTTCATGACATCCTTGCAATCTGTCCCCTACCTTGTATCTCTAAAGAAAATGTCATAAACACCCTCTCTAAGGCCAAAAACACATCATCAATGGCACCTGATAACATTCCAGGCTGTGTCCTACATGGGCTCTAACAAGAATTAGCATCACCATTGGCTGCTCTTTTCAATCACAGTCTAAGCACCAGCTTCATCCCAGCTGAATGGAAAACAGCCACCATTATCCCCCTGCACAAAGGTGGTGCTTCTGCTGACCCAGGAACTACAGACCTGTTAGCCTGACTAGCCTTTTCTGCAAGGCCATGGAGAGAATCATCATGGACCTTATCAACAAGGACATAGGTAATCTCCAAACACTAGATCCTACCCAGTTTGGATTTGTCAAGGAGAGATCATGCCTGTTAAACCTCGTGGACTTCTTCAAGACAGTCACAAGGCCCCTGGACAAGGGGAAATCTGTGCATACTGCCTACCTAGACCTGGCCAAGGCATTTGACACTATCTCTCACTCAGGCATGATTGACAAACTCACCGAGCTAGACATCAACCCTTATATAGTAAGGTGGGTTGTAAACTGGATCTCTGATAGAACCCACACAGTCAAAATCGGAGAATCCAACTCCAACAGTAGACCTGTTACAAGTGGTGCTCCACAGGGATCAGTCCTGAGACCTCCACTGTTTCGAATATATTTCTCTGAAGTACAAGCTAAACCCAAGGGACTGTGGCTGACAAAGTTTGCTAACAACTGCAAACTGGGAGCAGTTATAGAATCTCCAAGCAATGTCAACATCCTTCAAGAAGGTCTTACGTGAACAAATGATTGGTGCCAAAGTCATGGCCTCAAACTCAATGCAAAAAAATGTATTATCATCCCATTCAGTAACAGAGATGTTTCTGCAAATTACCACACTCAGTGGTGACAGATCTGGGCACTCAGGTTGACAGCAACCATAACCTTTGATCACCACATCTCCAAAGTGGTAAGAAGTGCATTCTGTATGGCTCACCTCATAAGTAAGGGTACTGCCTTGAAAAAAAGAGAAGTTTTCACATCCCTGTACTCTTCACTCATTAGGCCAATAATTGGTATGTACCTTTCAAAGCACCTGCAGCAATTGGGGAGAGCACAAAAGTTCCTCACAAGGAAAATTCAAGGTCCTCAGCAGCTATCCTATGTGGATCATTGTCACTTTATTCTGTTTCATATAGACTACTCAGAGGCAATCTCTGCCTTGCATATAAAGTGATCTCTGACCCCGCTTTATTGGAAATGCTGCATAGCCACAAGTCAAATGGCAGACAGGTTGTTCACTCTAAAGCCCTAAACTGAACTTGACCAGCCAATGGCCTTTGACATTGGCTTTGAAATTTGAGAAATACATGCAAAACAGGAGTGGGCCTAGCACAGAGTTCTGGGGACTCCATTGATGACCAACCTCTTTGTGGAGGTGGCCTCACCAGTTCTAATCTCCTGGATTCTATCAGTGAACCAACAAGCTATCTAGTGTGTTATGATGAGGTTTATACCTTGTTTTTTAAGTTTGTTGACAATGCCTGAGTGTGGTATTGTATCAAATGCCTTAGCTAGATCTTGGTAGGCAGTATGCAACATTTTCCCCTCATCCATTACTTTAGTGAGTTTTTCAAAGAAATCCACCAGATTCAGTAAATTTGACCTTCCTTTGACAAAGCCAAACTAGGAAGGATCCAGCGTCTGGAGATCTGCTATGTGCATGTTGATAATTTCCATGATAATTCTTTCAATTGCTTTGCAAATAAGACTAGTCAGACTAAAGGGTCTGTAGTTTTCAGAATCTGTTGAAGGTCCTCTATTATGAAGGGGGATAATTACTGCAGTCCTCCATTCATGTGACACAAAACCTGATGGCATGTTATAGTGGTCCACTGCTGATGTGTTCTTGGCTTTGGTGAGTGCAGCCAGTACATGTTCCCTACTTATAGTTGGATGGGTTATGATTGAGGGTATTATTTGAGGATGGTGGGAGTGAGGGGACGGTAAAGTTGGAACTGAATATATATGAACTATATATATATATATATATATATATATATATATATATATATATATATATATATATATATATGGCTCAATAAGAGGAATTCAGGATTTAATAAAAAGTAAAAACACCATACGCCAATTGACCGCTTTCATCCCTAATACCTAGGACTTCATCAGAATCATTCACAACTTTCCACCAGGACATTTATTAGGTTCATAGGTTCACAGATAGGTGCTAGGCTATCAGCCCGAAGGCATTTATAAGCCTAGCCAAAATGTGTTGACGTTCGCCACCCCCTTAGATCAGTTCTCTGTACCTCTGTCCAGTAGAGCCACTGAAGTGATCCCCGGGGTAAACTTTCTGTTTCCCTTCCACTCGTCAAGGTTTCTTTTGAAGAGTGCTAGCGAGGAGCTCTGCCTAATGTAGATTGGAATCTTGTTCCAAATCATGAGAAGTCTCTGGGACAGGAATCTATCCCTCCAGCATATCCTATTTATTGTTGTGATGAGGTTTAGATCCCTAGAGCATGTGGCTCAAGGGGATAAGGTTTTCTTTAGCTGGAGCATGCCCATCAATTATGGGTTGGACATGGCCTTGTATGTCAGGCAGACATCACCTCTGAGCAGGCAGTATGCAACCGAGTACAGCTGGAGTTTCTTCAAGTCAAGCTGCATAGGGCATCTGTTTGAGGCCAGTGATCCTCTTGGTGAGGTGCTTCTGTGGTCTTTCCAGCTGTTGCAGGTGTCTTGTAAGGTACATCCCAAATGGGGTGTTGTACTCTATGACGGGTCTGATGAGTGATGAGTAAAGGGGCACAATGACCTCTTTTGATCTGGATGCAAACCCTTTTGTGATTAGGTGGGCCACATAGAAGGATTTTCTAACCATTTTAGCAATGTGATTATCAAAGGAGAGATTACTATCTACTTGGGTCCCCAGATTCCTTATTACATTTTCCATATTTAGGGGACTACCGCCTGTGTGGTAGTTTGTGGGTACTTTGTTATTTCCAATGGGAATAACTATGCACTTTTTGGCATTTAGCTTGAGGCCATGATTTTGACACCAGGTATCCGTTTCGGTGAGACCCTTTTGGAGGATGTCTGTGTCAGCCGGTGAGTCAATTATAGCGCCTAGTTTGCAGTCGTCTGTGAACTTGGTTAGCCATAGTCCTCCTGTGCTTGTCTGTACCTCTGAGAATTATATGCCAAACCGGAGGGGTCCTAGGACTGAGCCCTGGAGAATGCCACTTGTAACTGGTTTAGAGTCAGACCTAGCTCTCGCAGCTCTCACCATGTGGGTTCTGTCCATGAGCCAATTGGCAACCCATCTTGTGACATAGGAGTTTATGTTCAGGCTGGTGAGCTTGTCTGTAATACCAGAATGGGGAATGGTGTTGAAAGCCTTTGCAAGGTCTGGGTAGGCTTTGTGTACCAGCTTTCCCTCATCTATAGCCTTGGTAACTGTCTCAAAGAAGTCCACCAGGTTTAGGAGGCATGATCTGCCATTACCAAAGCCGGACTGGGTAGGGTCCAGTGTTTGGAGGTTCACAATGTCTCTTTTAATGAGTTCCATGATGATGCACTCCATAGCCTTGCAGACCAAGCTAGTCAGGCTTATATGGCAATAGTTTCCAGGGTCTGTTGTGGCTCCACCTTTGTGGAGCAGAATAACTGTTGCTGTGCACCACTCTAAGGGTACATAGCCTGTGGAGAGGCTGAGTTTGAACAGTGTGTTTAGGTGAGGGGTTAGGTGAGGGGTTAGTTCATCTTTGAGCTCATGTAGGACGCAACCTGGGACACTGTCCAGTCTCATTGATGCTGTGTTTTTGGCTTTGGTGAGGGCTATTTTAACCTGAGTGTTTGTAATTTCAGGGGCTCTACATTCTTCTGGTATTGTTATGGGCCCTTTTGGGGGTGAGAGAGGGGTGAAGTTTGCACTGAACCTGTCTGTCAGGATGTTGGCAATATCGGTTGGTTCCGTGTATTTTGTGTCATTCTGCACTAACTCTGAGCAGATCTGAGCACTGCCACTTAGATTCTTGACATAGCTAAAGAATGCCTTGTAGTTATCTTTGGAGTCCTTGGCAAGGTTTCTACATTCTTCTGGTATTGTTATGGGCCCTTTTGGGGGTGAGAGAGGGGTGAAGTTTGCACTGAACCTGTCTGCCAGGATGTTGGCAATATCGGTTGGTTCCGTGTATTTTGTGTCATTCTGCACTAACTCTGAGCAGATCTGAGCACTGCCACTTAGATTCTTGACATAGCTAAAGAATGCCTTGTAGTTATCTTTGGAGTCCTTGGCAAGTTTTCTTTCAAAGCTCACCTTGGACGATTTTATGAGGGATTGTAATTTCTTGCTGATACTGATCAGGGATGTCTTCCCTTTTTGGGATATTACTATTTTCTGTATTAGTTTCCTCCTTCTATTGTATAGCTTGTTTATGGCAGGGGTCCACCAGACTGGTTTCATTTTCTTATAGGAGTGAGTCTTGGTTTTGCTTGAGATAGAACGATCCATACATTCTTGTAGGTGCCTGTAGAATGCATTAGTAAAGGATTTTGCAGCTTGGACAGCGTTATCCTTTAGCATGGGGGCTTTGAAACTTTCCACCTCTATCTTAAGTAATGAGAAATTTGCTTTTGAAAAGTTTTTCAACGTAGTTTCTTTGTCCGGGGATGGGGGTGGAATGTGGATATCCAAAGTGATTTGTTTATGGTCAGAGCTAACCAGCGAGAGGTTGACCTCCGGTGTGGAACACCGGTCGCTCATGTTGGTGATGACCAGGTCCAATATGATGTCACCTCTGGTGAGAGTGTTGACTAGTTGTTCCAGGGCATTTGAGTTCATAAATTCTAGGAAATGTTGGGAAAGGGAGTTAGTACTTGAGTAGTTCTCTCTGTTAATGTTTGGGTAGTTGAAATCACCCAATATTAGGGTATTTCGTAGGACTTTTATGTTACCCAGTATTTCCAGAAATGCGGAATGGGGGTCTTGGGACATGGTGGGTGATCTGTAGCAAGCTACAATTTGAATTGCAGTTTTGCCCATTGCTAGTTGCTCATGGATAATCTCTGAAGCATCGTGCTGTGTCACTAACCTGGAGGTGTGGGTATCCTTGATGAATATGGATACCCCCCCGCATTTTGTATTTCGGTCCGGCTTCTGTGGTTGAAATGTATGGTATGAGTTGCACCCTGGTAGTTCTGGGGTGCTCTCTGGAGCCTTAAACCAGGTTTCTGTTACTGCACATATATCGATTTTCTCCATACTGAGGAGTGCCTCGAGTGTGTGCATTTTGAGGTTTAGACTTCTGGCATTGAGTAGTATTACACTCAGATTTTTGTTACTTGTGCTATTTACAGTGGTGGGCTTGTCTTTTGATCCTTGCCTAAAAAAGACACTATGGGGGTGGCAAGAACCTTGGCCAGTATTCAAAAGCCTAAGGGTGACAGCTGCAAGCCATCTCTAGTGAAGCAGCGTGGCTTGTCGAGCATGTCATCCCAGGCTGACAGACACTGGATCCCCTTTGAATGACACCAGAAACTTAGCCAATTGTTGAAATTGATAATTTTTTCTTTATACCGTGGTATCATTCTTGGTGAGGGCAGGATGCTACTCAGGGTCAGGGTCATACCGACCTGAACTACATGATCAGAGAACTCTTCCATGTCTCTTTTTATGTAGTCCAGGGAGGTATGGCTCAGGTCATTCACACCAACATGGACAATTACAGAGTCATATTTGTACTTGTTCTGGAGTGACCTGAGTGCTTGTGTTATGTGGTGGATCCTGGCACCTGACAGGCAGCTAACAGTAACCTTTTCCTTATTCAGCCTAGTGAGTGGGACATCAGTGTGCCTGACTATAGAGTCACCTATTACTAGTATGTTGGGTATATTTTGCCTTAAGGGCTGTGGTTGCATGGCACACTGGTTTTGTGAAGTATGTGTTTTGTGGTTTATGTTGGGGGGTGGAGGTTGCTTGGATGTCTGCTTTGGAGGGCTCTGTTGCTTTTGCAGATTTTTATTTAGAGCCTCTGAGTATGTTTTCGTGTATTTACGTGTGTTTTTTGCTGGTGCTGGTTTAATGGGTCTATGCGAGACTGGTGGTGTGATGCCAGTATTTCCCTTCTCCTCTTGACTGTCTGATCCAGTCTTGGGTTGAGAGAGCTTAGCCTCCAGATTGGCTGTATAATTGCATCTCTCGCATGTATTAGTGTTTGGTTGGAGAGGGTTGTCTGTGTACATGAGGCAGTTGTAACATTGCCTCAAAATGCCCAGATTCACCAGTTGGACTGGAGAGTACACCTGAAACTGCCCTTTGGACATGCCTGGATAGGTACAGTAAACTGTTTTACTGAATGGCTGGTAAGGTCGAATAGAGAGCCTTGTCTTTCTGTAGTACTAGGGTTTATAAGTGCCTGCTATGAGTTTTGAGCAAGTGCCGGGCTGAGAAATAAATGGCTTGAGTGCTTAAGTTGAACGTTTGTCTAGTTCCAAGGGAAAAAATTGAAGAGGAGACTTTGTGGAGCCCAGAATAGTTATACCCTAGCTAACTGGCGCTGCCAGGCGAGTAAAACCAGGCAAATGTGTTTTTTATAGCAGGGAAATGAAAGAGATAGAAATAAGTCCAAAATGGCCAATAAACTACTACTTTCTGGGCTAAACCCACTCCTCCAGGTACAGATAGGCTGCTCAAAGCTCCCCTCTCTCACAGGTGAACAGAGAAACTTCCTTCTATCCAAGTAAGGTATGGGCAAACGCAGAGATTTGTAACACAGCCCTGAATTCAGCAATAACCTAAAAACTGGACTATACTAGCTTAGAAAGGTGGGAAACAAGCATATATATATAAATAAATATATATATATATATATATATATATATATATATATATATTTTTTTTCAGAAAATAAAGCAGATACAATCAAAAAAACACTTTAAATGCACAGAAAATGGTACTTATTGCTATATATCTCAGATCAGAGTTGTAGTCAATGCCCCTAGTAATAAAGTAGGAAGAAACATAAATACAGTAAAAGCAGATGAATAAAGTGCAATTTTTTTATATATATAAAACAATAGAAAACGAACAATCTGATTTAAACAAGTTACCAAATTAACCATTTTAAATACTAAATTAGTGATGACATAATCAACAATGGAATACAATCCTTAAAGGTGCCATACATAAAAAGTTCCTCATTCAAAGCTGTATACTTTAAAAACCACTGGAACCTTAAAACATGTTAAAAAGTGTTAAAAACAATTATATGAAAAGTGTATTTTTTTTCTACTTGAAGCATAACTACACTATACAAAATAATGAACAGGGAAAATGTAATAAAATCATCTTAAAACCAAAAGCCTTTTTTAAAAGCATTTTTTTAAAAAAACTGTTCTCTCATCAAATAATGGCTTTTCTCATTAAAACTGGTTTGAGGGAGGTAAATTCATTTAAACCAGGAATTTGTATTGCTTGCAATTGTATTTGCCATTTTAACTCCCCTTCCTCTATGTTTGATCTATAGTTCCCCCCTCTAGGGTTTGGGGTAACTCTTTCTAAAATGCCAAGGCTGTAGTTGTTAAATCCAGAGCAATTAATATAATGTCTATATAATGCATTATTTGAGTTTCTAGTCAAAATTTGGTATTGGTGTTCATATATCCTGTCTCTCAGTCGTCTCTGAGTTTTTCCAACATAGAACACTTGGCAGGTTTTACACTTTGAAAGCTATATGACACCTACTGTCTGACAATTCCCTCTAATAAAGCTCACTTTAGACCTCAATGTATTGTCCAGGGTTAAATCCTTTATGCATTTGCTCTGTAAGTATCTGCCACATTTAGTGGTACCTAGTTTATCTAAGTGCCCATCCTCTATATTTTGTTCTAAACTTTTCTTTATATTAGTCCCGGTTTTAAAAACAAAAGAGGGTTTTGGTCCTAAGGTTGAAAATATTGTGGACTTGTTTTTTAAAATACTCCAATTGCCTTCTGCAATTTCCTAAGCTGATGAGCTCTACCACAATATGGTATAACCATTTAAGTTGTTTTCCTCAATTGACATTTCTTGCTCATACATAACTTGACCTAACAAAAGGATCTACTTTCTACCCCATTCCTTCTCCACATAATTCAAAGTTTCTTCTACCATATTCTTAAGATACCCTCTGTGATAGAACATATCTGCCACTTTTATCAGTTCTCCCTTCACATCCTCTACCTTAGATGTCATCCGGGCCACTCGCACAAGTTGCCCTTTGACAATACTTTTCTTTTGGGTATATGGATGGTTATTGGTAAACTCCAGATATGAATTACTAAATGTAGGTTTTCTCTAGACATTAGATTTAAACTCCTTCTCAGCTTTTTGAATGTAGGTATCTAGATAGTTAATACCATCCTTACTACTAGTATAAGTAAACTTCAAAAAGGTTGTTGTCCCATTCAAATAATTAATAAACTCTTTGATGTCAGCATCTGTACCTGTCCAAAGGATAAAAATATCATCCAAAAAAATACATATGTTTTTATATGTCTGAAAAACTCACAGTTAAAAATGTTATTAAACTCCCATTCTAAAAGCACCATATTTGCATAAATAGGGGCACAAGAAGCCCCCATTGCTACACCTTCGTTCTGTTTAAAATACTCTTCCCTTAAAAAATATAAAATTATAATCCAGTACTAAACCCATAAAATCCATAATTAAGTTTGTTATTAGAAAAGCTTGTATTCCTTTGTATACTATCAGCAAACATTCCCATCCCTTCATATCTGGGTATGGATGTATACAAGTCTACCATGTCAATGGTTAAAAAAATACATGTTTTCTTCCCATAGTGTGTCCTTGATCCTACTTAAGAAATCCCATGAGTCTTTCAAAAGATGTTCAACTCTATTGCAAACATGTTTTAACTATTTGTCTACAAGTACCCTGAATGAGTAAGTTTTAGAACCTTGCTTGGAAACTATGGGCCTAAAAAACAAATTGTCTAAGCCTTTGTGAGTCTTAGGGATCTGAAAAATAGTAGCCACAATGGAATGCTTAACATTTAAATAGGTATACACTTCATAGAGAATTCTTTGATCTAAAATATATTTTCCAAAAAATAATCGATTCTTCTGTGACTAATGTTTATCTCATTAAGTGAAGCCATAGAATATGTTTCAGTGTTACTAAGCATCTCATATATTTTTTGTGAATATTGTAAAGCATCAAAAATCACAGTAACCTCTCCGTTATCAGGCTGCATTACTCTAACAGATTTGTTATTCCTAGTATCATCCAATAATTCCTTTTCTTCTCTCTTTAGATTATGTATTTGATATTGTTTTTTTTATCTTTTAATTCCAAGGCATATAAGTCATCAATAATGACCTTTTCAAGTATATTGAGAATGGGGTCTAATGATGGATTCACAATGCTTTTTTTCTTAATTTCTTGATTCTTTGCCCTGTTAACAACTGTGTTCTGCTCCTGCTGTAAGCAGGATAAATTCAAGCTCCTCATGTATAATTTGAGTTCAATAACAGTGCCAGTGTAGTCAAAACTTCTTGTAGTACAAATTTCAAACCTTTCATAAATAAACAAAAGTGATTTTTTGTAATAACTGTATCAATGTAAATGTAAATGTGATAATCTCTATATGAATAAATGACTCCTTCACATCTTATGTCCTCTCTTACTACTATATCCCTCATCCCCATTTGTCCTTCCACTCTGGATTGTAAATCGTGTTGCCTTGTGATCCCACTATTCCAACCTCCCACCTCTGCTGGCCTTTTATTATACTGCTTATTGCCATAATGTTGTTGTTTGTCCGAATTGCTATAATTCTTATCTTGAAAATACTGTGGTTTCCCTGCCTGTCTTATTACTTTTGTATTTAAATCCTTATGAACCAGTGGATAAGCTTTTTTTGCCTGATATTTCATCAGGTCTCTCTGAATATTTTTACATTTTTTTTATCAAACAACTTGTCACACTTGCTCTCTACCACTTTTAACTGTTTTTATACAAATATTCCAATTCTGGGAATAATAAATCTGACAATGTCATTGTTCAATTTTTCCACTTCATTTAGCAGTTTACACAGCTTAACATCATTGCATTATTTATTGTTTTTATTAATTAAGCCATGCCTATTAAACATATCAACAAATTCAGAGTACACACCATCATCATAGTCAATACCAAAATGAAATTTGTAAACTCTAAGTCCTTTTGGAACAATTTTCTTATGTAAACATTCTACCAAATATGCGTTTTCCATTTGAATAGTCTTAACTGTAAACATTTTGCTTTCAAAGGCATATATCCAGTCCTTCAAAGAACCATCAACAGCTACAGTCTTTTCTTGTTCTTTGTTAAACATTTTGGAAGAATGTTCTTCAAAATGAAACAGTTTACCTAACAGGTTTTCATAGTCATTACTGTTAGCAGCTGGTGTAACATGGGTAAACTTTCTTTTGTCACTAACTGTATTAGAAGATTGTTTACTCACTCCTTGATTTGTTGATTTCAAAATCAAAATGTCACTAATAGCATGGGAAGTATCTGGAACTTTTGGCCGAGCACCAGTCCTTTCAGCTTCACTAACATCATACTGAGCAGCATTCAATGTGTTATCCTTCTCCACATTGTTTTCTCATCCCTCGTACCTTAAGGAGCTATTTAAACTCCCCGTTTTCCCTTGTTGAAGAACATGTCTCTCTCGTCTTTCTCGTTTCACTTCTGAAAAAATCACATCACTTCCAGGTGAAGAATTCCTTTTCCTTTTTGAAGATGAACTCACATTGAAGCCTTCTAATTGGCTAAAAAGGTCAATGAGGTGGATTAAGTCCACCTTTATGGTTGTCAGTTTGGAATAAACTTTATTAAATTCTTTCCTGTGTACTGGTGAAAACAGGGAAGGAATATTGTCTAAAGAGTCCATATTGTTTAAAATTGCCCAAAGCAAACTAAAAAATAAAAATGGAGCAAGCACAGTGCCCTTCCACAAACAAATTCAAGTATTCAAGTCCAAATGAACACTGTGAAAACAGCAGGACCAGCTAAGGCTCAAAAAGAGTAATTCAAGATTTAATAAAAAGTAAAAACACCATACATCAATTGAACGCTTTCATCTCCAATACCTGGGACTTCATCAGAATTTTGTTAAGGTTCCAATGGTTTTTAAAGTATGTAACTTTGTATGAGGAACTTTTTATGTATGGCACCTTTAAGGATTGTATTTCATTGTTGATTATGTCATCACTAATTTAGTATTTAAATGTACTGGTGGCAAGTTGTGAATGATTCACCCTTGCGATTAAACGACACCAACTGTGGGTAAATCTTCAATATACCACACCATATCATCAGTTATTGCTTAAATATACCAATGGAAAAAGGTCCGTTCGCCCAGACTTTTTTCTGTTGGTATAAAGTGTCCAAAAAGCCAACCATGGGTAAATTTCAGTATACCACAACCATGGAGTTGGTTATTGCTATTATACAATGATATTATTTAAGAAAAAAAAAACGTACTTTTCTTAAATAATGTCTTTGTATAACATCACATTACTGTTCTTCCACTGGTTGTGGTACGCTGCTTCCTTGTTTTGATGTACTGAGCATGCGTATGGGACTTGCATCCCATGCACACCCAGTACATCAATGCTTTAAAACAGAAGCAACAGAGAAAAGAAAGTCTCCATTGCTCCATTTTTTCTTTTTTTCTCTTTTTTTTTTTTTATTTGTTAAATACATTTTTTGGAGCACTTTATACCAATGAAAAAATGTTCCTTTGGTATATTGTGGGATATACAAAAGGCACACTGGCCAATTAGCGTGCATGTTTTGGAATATTAATGGGGGATGATTGTATAATTCCTCATAATCTTTTCATTTTTTATACAGCAATTCTTCACAAATACACTAAATAGCAATGAATAAAATATTATCCTATTTTTTCAATTTCTTTTTTACTCTCAGCCCTATATTTACTATACAGTATCATTCCCTTATCAATGTTTTTAAATACTTTCCAGTAATAAAAATCTTTGAACAATGTCCAAACACTTAAATTTTTCTTAATTAAAAATTAATAGTGGAAATATTTAAATATACATTCAAAATATTTTCGGAGATGATGAGAATAAGAAAAAGAGATAAAGATCATATAAATGAAGAAATTAAAAATTATCAAGAAAAATACTAACATTGTAAATGAAAACTGACGGTATGGAGAAGAATGGAAGAATGTGGTATAATAATGTGCTAAACATATCTCTTAATTTCTTGTACATGTCATACCCTATACTACATGGACCTGATACTGAATCAACTATTGCATTCCTAAGTACTTCTTCCAATTCAATAATAGGAATTTCATTTTCAAATTCTTCCTTAAGTCATTCTTGTTTTTTTTTTTTTTTTACATTCCATTCTCTCTTATTTTCTTTCATTTTACTCTTATACATATTTTCTATGCATTGTACTACATTACTCATAATTTGCTCTTGTGTTCTTTTTACATCTCCTTTTACAGTTTTCATTTTTTCTTATTATACTAATACCTTCCCTTACTATTTTACTCAAATATGCAGACACCTCTTCCCTTGTCTGTTGTAAATAATATCTCTACTTAAACAGTAATGCTTTATTTTTCTCATTTTCTTTAAATATGTCTTTTTCTATGTCATAATACTCACTTGTATTCATCTCTAAATTCTCCAATCCCTTATACATATCTTTCTATACTTTGTTCTCTACTTTCTTTCTTACATCATTTTAAATACAATCCGCCATTTAGGCCAATTTTGTCAAAGTCCTTCATGGTTATAGACTCTCCCCATAACTGCAATGCTTCCCACTGTCTAAATCCATCCCATATTTTCTCATTTATTATTTTATTCACATTTTTATTTCAATAGAATCATTTTCTTCCATCATCTCCATCCGTATTTCTAAATGATCTGAAAATCCTGTCTCTACTGTATCACCATCTGCTACTCCAAAACCTTCCAAAAGTTCAAAATTATCATGTTCAGATCCCTCTTCTATAAGTCCATTGACTCTTATTTCACACAGATGATTTACCACATTTCATCACTTCTTGCATTTTTTTAACATCTTTCCCTTTCTTTTTACAATGCTCCCTTAAATCACAATTAAAATCCACTGCAGTAATAATTTTCATTTTAACCACCAGACAATCTTATATTTCACGGGATTCTCTCTTTCCTTGCCATTTGTATATGCATATAATGTTATAATTCTATGAACATATTCTCTCTACCTCACATCCACAACAGTTAACCTTCACATACTTACCAACATTACATATAATATGTGAAATGTTTTTGTATAGAATACAGCCACTCCAGAACAACATTCACTTTCTAGATTCAATATTATTTTTCCACCGCACAATTTTTCTCTTTTGCAACCTTTTTCCACTTGTCAGGAATCTTACATTCTCTATAAGAATAATATTTTTATCACATTTGGCATACCATTTCAGTAACCCTGCCCTTCTTACAATATTAATAGCATTAGTCATGTTAACTGAAAGTATTCTAATTTATTTTACTTTTCCTCAGTTTTAAGTGTAAGGGAAGTACTTAAAATTTTTGTTTTCATATTTTTATTCTTTCCACAATTGAATATTTTTTGAGTTTATGTACAATTATTGCTTGATCTTTAAATCACATTTCTCACTATTTTCATTAACTGAAACACATCTAAAACTACTCCTTACCTTTCTTTTTAATCTTTGGTGATGTATTTTAAATGTTTTTCCTCACCCTTGCCCTAGCACCTGCAGAGTTTCTTTTTCCAACATCCTTTACACTTCCTTCCCAAACTTCTGATTTATAACATTCAATTTCGTCTTCGTTTTCTATGCTCTCGGTACAGTTAAGTTCATCCTCCTGAAATATAACATTTTGTCTAAGTCATGCTGTTACCTCATCCTCTTTCTCATTGTCACCCCCCCCCTCTACGTCCTCATTACATTCAGACATTGCAGTACTTTCATCATTCTGCTCAACATTATGTTGCTTATTGATTTTTATAATCAAACCAAAAATGCCCGTTATTTTTACATATTCTGCAGTCTTTTTTAGACTTATTCATCATATGACTTTTTCACCCATATTGATTACATCTTATTTTTCTATACTCATTTATCAGATGATTGAATTCACCACAAAAACAAACAAAAAAGTTTTCGGCTGTCCCACATACCTAATTATTCCACTATTACCATCTACATATACAACACTTGTTAAATGCTTTATTGCATTTTTTCATATTTTAAAATAACATCCATCCCAACCATTGACAAAAAGGCAGGAGTCAGAGCTTGACGTGGCAGAGCTGAAGATGTTAAGATATGCACTGGGTGTGACGAGGATGGACAGGATTAGGAATAAGTATATTAGAGGGTCAGCCCAGGTTGGAAGGATTGGAGACAAAGCCAGAGAGGCAAGATTACATTGGTTTGGACATGTGCTGAGGAGGGATGCTGGGTATATTTGGAAAAATATACTAAGGATGAAGCTGCCAGGTAACAGGAAAAGAGGGAGGCCTAAGATAAGGTTTATGGATGTGGTGAGAGAGGACATGCAGGTGGTTGGTGTGACAGAGCAAGATGCAGAGGACACAAAGAAATGGAAACAGTTGATCTGCTGTGGCGACCCCTGATGGGACCAGCCAAAAGAAGAAGAAGATGATCCATCCCAACCTTCATTCCAAACAGTGTTACTAAATTTATGCACACTATGGTGCCTTAAACTGTAGTAGAGGTTCAATATTGAAATAAAATTGACTCTGCTCTAGTTTGTGCTTCGGTGCTTTGATTCTGTCTGCCCCATCCCCTACTGACACATTAAGCTAAAGTTTCTGAAAGAGCTCCAATGTTGCCTTTATTTGACTGCATAGCTCTCCAGCTGGCTCCTATTTCCAGCACAGAGCTACCCCCACTCAATGTATTTTATCCAAAATGTGGAGAGGACTGGAACTGTGAGTAACTAGATTTTCAAAAGAAAAAAAAGGAAAGAGAATTATTTAAGTAAACTTAGAGTGACGTGTGGTGATACCACTTTATACTTTTCTGCACAGTTCCATCTGATTGCATTTTTTTAGTGTGTTCTGGAAACTTAGTCTTGTATTTTAATTAGCAGTTGTGGGAAAATTGTGTTTCTATATTATTCTGAACTTCAGTTTCCACAAGTAGATTTATTTGTAACACCCTCTGTCTGTATTTTGAAACCTACTTGGCCAAAGTCTTTTTGGTAGAACTGAGTACTACTACCAGATATGTGCCTGAATTATTTATAAGTATATTTTTTCATTAACGGTGTTGCTGGTAAATTTCTACATAGTCTGGTACCACAAACTGTAGTAGAAGTCCAATAGTGAGAGAATTGTCTCTGCTCTAGTTTATGTTTCAGGGCCTTTATATTCTGCTTCTCATTTACCTGCTTAAGGTTGCATTCTTTTGTCTGCCCCATCCCCCACTAACTCATTAGGCTAAAGTTTCTAAAAGAGCTCCAGTACTGCCTTTACTTGATTGCTCACCTTTATAGCTAGTCTGTTTGTTCCATGAAAATGTCCCAGCACTCCCACCCCTCTGCTGTTATTATTTTATAAGGCTGTGTCTCTGCTTATTTGATTTCCAAAGTCCCTCCGTCCTCTCATTCATTCCTACTGACTGTTGTAAAAGCTATGTATGTACTCCTCCCACCCAGTGGTTTCCATAGACCCATGATACTGAGTGCCCACCTAGCAAACCAGTATTGTTGCTGATTAACCCTCCTTTACTACATACTGTCTCCTCATTTTCCGGGAGCTCAGCAAAGCCTGCATTCCAGAAGTGTTTCACTTGTATCAACTGCCATTCAGGTAAAGGTAAGTACCTTTGATTGCTAAATCATACCTTTGAGTGATCACCTTTGTTCCCTGCTTTTATGTGTGCATTTCAATTGTTTTTCCCTCTTACTGTTACTGTCTTGAAAATACCTTTAGCAAGGAATTTCCATCTAGTTGTTTATGTGGTTTGTGTTAATATTGCACTTGTGGGTCTCTTTTACTGTGTTTTTATATCAAGAGGACTGGGTTTATTCATCTTGTGGCAAGAGGTGCTTGCCTGGTCTATATGAGTTAGAAATACACAAAAGGCTCATAGTGTAGTCATTTTATGGGCCAAAGGGTTCATTATTTAGTATTATGTTTTTTTCTGTGCTGCTATAAATGTTACATGTTTGCATGGGTTAGCAGTACCCTGTATAGTAGCAAATGTTCTCCGTAGAATGGTCCATGAAACTGTAACCTGTAAAGCAGCAATAGGCCTTGAGTGGCAATACCTACAGATTCAGTAGAATTCAGTATTGTGTAAACATTAAAGTTAGTCAGATTTTAGTACTGTTTAGCATAATCTGAAGTGTCCAAAACGTTTTCTTTTTTTTTTAATAAAGAAAAAAAAAAGAAAAAAAACAGAGCAACGGAGACTTTCTTTTCTCCATTGCTTCCGTTTCAAAGCATTGATGTACTGGGTATGCATAGAAACGCAAGTCGCATGCGCAGTACATCAACACAAGGAAGTAGTGTACGACCACTAGCGGAAGAACAGTGTGCCGTTATACAAAGACATTATTTAAGAAAAGTATTTTTTTCTTAAATAATGTCATTGAGTAATAGCAATAACCGACTCTGTGGTTGTCGTATATTGAAATTTACCCACGATTGGCTTTATTTACTCACTCGGGCTTCACCCTCATGATTACACCATGCCAACTGTGGGTAAATCTTCAATATACCACACCACATCATCGCTTATTGCTTAAGTAATATGTGATGTAAAAAAAAATGTTTATAGTAGAAAGGGTAGGGGATGAAAACAACCCACAGTCTTCTGATGTTCCAGCAACAAAAGCAAAGGGGCTACCCCTTGAGCAACTTACACAAGATCGGATCTAAAACTGATGAATAACCATGATGGATGCTTGGTTGAGATGTCCTTCTCCATCAATTACATTTCAGGAAAACACCTTAAAAGACAGACACTTAGAATGAGCTGCCTGTCTGTATTAACCTACACCATGAGTTAACACACCAGCAACATCAGCATCTCAAGTCCCTAGTACTGCCAGTTCTGTTTTGCAATTCTTACTATCATCTGTGAAGTTCTGTTATCACACACCGAAATAACAATACATTGAAGCACACTATTGAAAATAAGGAAACAATTCAGAGAACTGAATGACATGCTGGCGACATACTGTAATAGTAAGTGATTTCATCTCTCAATACAAGACATGCTGGTGACATACTGTAAGTGGTAAATGATTTCATCTCTCAATGCAAAACATACTGGCGACATACTGTAAGTGGTAAGTGATTTCATCTCTCAAGACATGCTGGTGACATACTGTAAGTGGTAAGTGATTTAATCTCTCAATACAAGACATGCTGGCGACATACTGTAAGTGGTAAGTGATTTCATCTCTCAATACAAGACATGCTGGTGACATACTGTAAGTGGTAAGTGATTTCATCTCTCAATACAAGACATGCTGGCGACATATTGTAAGTGGTAAGTGATTTCATCTCTCAATACAGGACATTGAGACTGATGAAGCCCCTATGAATCATGCTAGACACTCTCAGGTATTGGCCTTTCCTGCTTTGGACAAGGAGCAGGAGGCCAAGGTTATGTCTGATTATGTAGCCCAGAGTATAGGCCTGATTCTGTTACTTCCACTGGGCATAATGACCATCATGGTCTTCATGTTGCGGTTGAGAAGGTGTGCTGTGGTCCTTTGTTGATGGCCCTTGAGTGTTACATAATTTACACAAACATGCTCAGGTGAGTTTTTCCATTCTGCTGTTGAACCTGTCCCACATTCTGATATTGGTGTGGTGACTTTTATTTAAAGTATGGAAAGATTACCAAAGCCTTTGCATAGATCAGCAAGCATGTTTCAACCTGAAGAGTGGATTTTATATCAACCATATGAAATTAAATTCAGTCTCCTTAACTCTAAAGTCCTTCAGACAATGGTGAGGCTGTCCTCATCTGCTTCAAAAGTCTGTCTACTATGCAGTATATGAGCAAACATATAGGAGCACAAGGTTATTCATATGTGAAGACTTCATGTCCACCTTACCCACGTGTGCTAACTCTAACCCTGTCCTTATCCACCTTACCCACTGAATCCAAAGGTATATTACTTTCAAAATAACATACATTATTAAAAATAAAAGGGCGTTTGTTCTTTTTTTCTACAACTTCAAACTAAATAAGCACAATGCATGCATTTTAATTTCAAGTCTTATAATGAAATCAGATATTATGTGAACGATAAAAATCCTGTAAAAATATACACAAAATGAATTATGAATTAAAAATGATATACAGAAAAAGAAAAATTAAGTATTGTGTATGATAGTAAATACATATACAGATATTCAGTTTAACCATATTTACATTTCTTTCACTAATAAGCTTTAGTACCACTCCTAACATCCAGACGATTAATTTTTGGTTGCTAAGAATATGCCATTTTTTGTTAATAATGTATTTAATAGCATCTGATGCTATACATAAAGATGATGCATTTATGTTTACTATACAAGTCATTAGACCAGTAAGAGGTATCATCTTTCTTAAGTTCATCTACCCAAGAAGCACCTTTATTGTTAAATAAATTAAATATAACAGCTGAAACGATCAATACCTAACCCTCAAGATATCCTTGAACCATAAATTTATCATATGATAATTCTGCCTCTTATAAATCAATTCATCATCAGCAGTTCTCAGTAAAGTTCTGATAACCTGCATTATTTTTTAATTACTTAGGGTGCATAATGCTAAACTGCTATAAACGAATACTGTCCCTAGCCTTCCTGTTTGTGCATGAGAGAATGTGTTAGTTCCAATGTTTTTCGTATAACTTTACATGTAAAACATAATAGAATCCATATTGGCAGTAGGAATAAAATTAAAAAGGATTCATTTCTACTGGCATATGAGATGAGCATATTCAATTTAGTAAGACTGTTTTAGCATACCAAAAATATTGTAAATCAAATTAAGTTTCCTCTTATTCAGCAACTGGTATGAAAAAAATGTGTCAGATCTTTTGGGGATAGGCATCTAATGGATATAAATGGCTTACTGTGGATATATTTGCAATTTTTTTCTTCAACAGCTAGAATGTTGCACATTGTCAAGCTTCTAAATCCATAACCCTGTGTCATCTAGTTTTAATTTTACATTATGATGTAACTGTAACTACAAGCTGTATTGTGAAATTATTTGGAGATGGTAGGTCCCACAATCACATGAGGAGCAGGTAAGTATTTATGGAGATATAGGAATATTAACATTGTTCTGCTTTCTTTTTACTTTTAATAGTTATTCTGATTTTTGTTTCCTTATCTTAAAACATAACATGCTAAATGTTGTGTGGCAAAGCACTCGCAGTATATAAATGCCTTATCTGTCATTGTAATCATCCATAGTTTCCTTTGTACATCTACCTGCACTGGCACCTGCAGCAGCTGCACATTAATTGCATGGTGAGTGCAGACGGACAGATGGACAGCAGTAAGTTCCTTCATCCTTCTGCCTACCTGCACTGGCACCTGCAGCAGCTGCACATTAATTGCATGGTGAGTGCAGATGGACAGATGGACAGCAGTAAGTTCCTTCATCCTTCTGCCTACCTGCACTGGCACCTGCAGCAGCTGCACATTAATTGCATGGTGAGTGCAGATGGACAGATGGACAGCAGTAAGTTCCTTCATCCTTCTGCTCGTCTTCCCATCACATCAGCTCTTGATGCATGGAACCCACTGAGACCCACTGCTGTGCCCGAGACCAGGTAGTATCAAGGGTAACCTGGTCAGGTGAAGTACTTCATCCTTCTGCTCGTCTTCCCATCACATCAGCTCTTGATGCATGGAACCCACTGAGACCCACTGCTGTGCCCGAGACCAGGTAGTATCAAGGGTAACCTGGTCAGGTGAAGTACTTCATCCTTCTGCTCGTCTTCCCATCACATCAGCTCTTGATGCATGGAACCCACTGAGACCCACTGCTGTGCCCGAGACCAGGTAGTATCAAGGGTAACCTGGTCAGGTGAAGTATAGCTTATTTAGTGAAAGGACTAAAGTACAAATGTAAACCACCCTATCCACAAAGTCTTTACAACAAAGTAAAGAAAAGCAAGGCAGTTCTAAAATAATATGAGAATCATTTCATTACTATAAATGAACCTCCCCACACTAAATCTAACTGCTTCTCTGTATAAACATGATATCTATGTCAAGGTGTAGCGATCACTAATTAATTGGCTGACATAATAAACTAACATGCTATATCTAAGTAATGTGCAATAAACCCAGGTGTAAGTCCTCATCTGCATTGTACCATTATCAACACAAGCAACCTAGCATCCTTATTACATATGTTAAAGGAAAGTCTGTTTTCCATTAGCTTGAATTACACCAAAAAATATTTGTGGTCAAAGGATTAGCTATCAACAGCCATCGCTCAGCTCACTAGATCAGTAAAAGGACGTTGCAGAAAGAGCATCCTTAACACATGCCCTTTCTTGTCCCCTTATAAAATGTTGTGACAAAGAGCAGTTATAAATAAATGAATAAATAAATAAGCCAGATAAGCAAGCACACACTCAAATGCATGCATGCACACATAAGCTTGCATGTACATGCACACATACACATAAACGTGCACACTTACCACACACATACTTGATGATATATATAACACACTCACACAATCACACTCATGCACACACACACACACACACACACACACACACACACACACACACACACACACACACACACACACACACACCACACATTCACACATATACACACAAATACACATTCTCTATGTCTCTGTTTCTCTGCTCTTTATCCATGAAATGTATACAAGACTTGAATATTTCTCTATCTGACAAGAAAATAAAAGAGTAATATAATCAGTTAGAAGTCACTTTACAATGAGAAGGTCCAGCTACCTGATAAAAACAGCAACAGAATCAACTTGGTCAGTTATCAATGTTGTCCTTAACATTGCATACTTTCTCCCCAGAAAGTAACATCAGTCTTGTTTGATAGTGACTCTGACAAATATGAAAAAATAATATATTTGGGGGGAAAAAAACTGAAGTAAAACTTGGAGGAGTGATTTCTGCTGAGAAACGGTAGTTTTATTGGCCATTTTGGGCTAATTTCTAGCTCTTTAATCTTTCTGATATAAAAACTGCATTTGCACGGTTTTTGCATTTGTATCAGCTCAGCAGATCCTGCCCAGGTGTCCTGCAGAGACCTACAGCACCAGTGAGACAAAAGGAGAGACTTTGGAGTGTTTAAGTACCCTTTTCTGTTTTTTTCTTGCTGCTTATTGCTATTTCCACCTAAACACTCATTTTCTGGCATTTATTGCTTCTTAAAATGCTCATTTTGTACTGAAATTGCATTTATTTGTGCCTGCACTTTAAAAATGTCATTTTTGTTGTAAATAAGTCATTTTTGTTGTAAATTGTATTTTTTTAATTGTTACTGGCTTCTCACTCATGTGTGACAGCCATTACTGTACTGTAAAAGTGTTTTTTTTCGTTTGTTTTTACTGTTTTCTGAAAAAAAAAATCTTGATATTTTCCCACCTGTTACTAAGCTAGAAAAGTCCAGTTTCAGATATTTGCTGATACCTGGACTGTGTTTAAGCTTCTGTGCTTGGCCATACCTTACTTGGGCAAAAAGGAAGTTTCTTTGTTCACCAGTGAGAGTGGGGAGCTCTGAACAGCCTATCTGTTCTTGGAGGAGTGGTTTCTGACCAGAAACTGTAGTTTTATTGGCCATTTTGCACTAATTTCTATCTCTTTAATCTTTCTGATATAAAAAACGCATTTGCACGGTTTTGCGCATAGTGCAGCAGTGGTTAGCTAGGGTTAAACTATCCCTGGCTCCACTCAGTCTGCTCTTCAGTTTTTCCCTTAGTACCAGCCAGTCCTTCCAGATTTAGCACTCAAATCAGCGCTTTTGGACTAGCACTTGCCCCCAAAAGAGACAGAAGCACTAACAAACTATAGTACTCGATCCCCAACAGTTGTTTGTACGGAACAGTCAATTTACTCTCCCCACCAGGTAAATTAGAATAAGTTCCTCAACCCATGTCCAAGAGCCAGCTCCCAGTGTATTCTCCTGTTCATCTGATGAACTTGGGCATCCTGAGGCAATGTCACAACTGCCTCATGTACACAGACAACCCTCTCCTCCTACCACATGACATCAAAATCTGCGAGAGATTCACTTACATAGCCAAACTTGAGGCAAAGCTCTCTCCAGTCAAAATCGGAATTGACGGTCAAGAGGAGAAGGTTCCAACCTGCAACACACCATTTACTACACATAGACCCACCAAACATGCAACTGCAAACCCCACACATAGACACAAAGACATATTCGGAGGCTCTAAATAAAAATCTACGGAAACAACAGAGACCTGCAAAGCAGACATGCAAACAACCTACACCCACAAACACACCACAATTATCACATAATCACCAAAACCAATGTGTCGCGCAACCACAGCCCTTAAGACAAAACAACATACCTAACACACTTGTAATAGGTGACTCCATAGTCAGGCACACAGATGTCCCTCTTACCAGGTTGGACAAAGGGAAGGTCACTGTCAGTTGCTTGTCAGGCGCCAGAATCTGCCACATTACCCACGCACTCAGGTCACTCCACAACAAGTACAAATATGACTCTGTCATTGCCCATGTTGGTGTGAATGACCTGAGATGTACCTCCCTGGACTACATGAAAAGGGACATAGAATAGCTTTCATTTTGTAATCAAGGCAGGTATGACCCTAGCCCTGAGTAGCATCTTACCCTCACCAAGAATGATACCTCAGTACAAGGAAAAAATAATACATTTCAACAATCGGTAGTTTTTTTGGTGTCATTCAAAGGGGATCCAGTATCTGTCTGCCTGGGATGACATGCTCAACAAGCCTCGATGCTTTACCAGAGATGGCTTACACCTGTCACCCCTGAGATTCAAGATACTGGCAAAGGCTCTTGCCATCCCCATAGTGCCTTTTTTAGGCAAGGCTCAAAAAAACAAATCCGCCACCATAACAAGTACTAGCGACAAAAAACTGAGGGGTCATGCTGCTCAATGCTAGGAGTTTAAACCTCAAAATGCACATTCTCAAGCACTCCTCAATATGGAGAACACTGATATTTGTGCAAAAATGGAGACCTGGTTCAAGGCTTAAGACAGCAATTCCAGGCTAAAACTCATACCACACATTCCGGCCACAAATCCCGGACCGAAATACAAAGGGGGGAGGTATTCATCAAGGATAACCACATCTCTAGACTGGTTGCAAAGTATGATGCCTCGGAGATCATCTAAGTGCAACTGACAATGGGCAAAACTGCAATCCAGATTGTAGCTTGCTACAGATCACCATCCCTGCCCCAAGACACTCACTCCTCATTCCTTGAGGTACTGGAAAACATGAGGGTCCAACCAAACACCTTTATACTAGGTGATTTCAATTACCCAAACATGAACTGGGAAAACTATAGAAGTACTAATACCTTTACTCAGCGCTTCCTGGAATACATAAACTCAAATGCCCTGGACCAGCTTATAAGCACCCCCACAAGGGGTAACAATATACTGGACCTGGTCATCACCAACATGGGGGACAAATGTTCCACACCTCTGGTAAATTCCTCATTGGTCAGATCAGACCATAAACTCATCACCCTAGATATCCACATACCACCCTCACCCCCATCCAAGGAAATCATGGTGAAAAACTTCTCCAATGTGAACTCTACACTATTCAAGACAGAGGTAGCAAACTTTGTTACTCCCACACAGAATGTCAATATGATTTAATCTTCTATATCCTACACAAAAGCACTCTACAAGCACCTACATGAGTGCATAGGCCATGCTATCCCAAACAAGACCAAGACCCACTCCCCCAAAAAGAGGAAACCAGTCTGGTGGACCCCGGCCATAAAAAGGCTCTATAATAGAAGGAAGAAATTATTACAAAATAGAGAAAAAAACCCAGGAATGGAGGGGCTTTCTGACTAACCTTAGCAAAAAGCTAAGAACCCTCATAAAAACCTCTAAGGCGAGCTTTGAAAGAAAAATCACAACTGACACCAAAGGCAACCACAAAGCATTTTTTAGCTGTCAAGAACCTAAATAACAACTCTCAGATCTGCTCCGAGCTACAGCATACTGGATCAAAATTCACGGAACCAACTGATATCACCAATATATTGGCAGATAGGTTCAGTGCCAACTTCACCTCACCCTCTCCCCCTAAAGGGCCCATATCCACACCAGAAAATTGTGCTACCCCTAATATCACAGACACCCAGGTGAAAACAGCACTCTCCAAGGCAAGAAGCACAGCATCCATGGGACCAGACAGCATCCCAGGCTGCATGTTACATTAACTCCAAAATGAATTAATCCCTCACCTTAATACCATGCTCAACCACAGCCTCACCTCAGGCTATGTGCTCACAGAGTGGTGCACAGCAACAGTTATCCCACTCCACAAAGGAAGTGCCACGACTGTCCCCGGGAACTACCGCCCCATCAGCCTGACGAGCCTCGTCTGCAAGGCCATGGAGCACATCATCATGGAACTCATAAACAATGACATTGGGAACCTACAAACCCTAGCCCCCACCCAGTTTGGGTTCGTAAAGGGAAGGTCATGTCTCCTAAATCTGGTTGACTTTTTTGAAATGGTCACTAAAGGAATCGATGAGGGAAAGGTGGTTCACACAGCATACCTTAATCTTGCAAAGGCCTTCGATACCATTTCCCACTTGGGAATTATAGACAGACTCACCAACATAAATATAAACCCCTACGTTACAAGATGGGTTGCTAACTGGCTCATGGATGGAACCCATTCAGTGAGAATAGGAAATGCTAGATCCCACTTCAAACCTATGACTAGTGGAGTACCACAGGACTCAGTCTTGGGACCCCTCCTGTTCGGTATCTACTTCTCTGAGGTACAAGCAAACACAGAGGGACTATGGCTAACAAAGTTCGTAGATGATTGCAAACTGGGTGCCATAATTGAGAATCCTACTGATGTAGACATCCTTCAAAATGGTCTCACGGATACAGATACTTGGTGCCAAAATCATGGCCTCAGGCTAAATGCCAAAAAGTGCATTGTCATCCCTTTTGGGAAAAACCAAGTACCTATGAATTACAACATAGGTGGCAGCCCACTTAACACAGAGAGTGTGATAAGAGACCTAGGGACTCAGGTGGATAGTAACCTCTCCTTCGATAACCACATCGCTAAGGTGGTTAGAAAATCCTTCTAGATGGCCCACCTTATCACAAAGGGGTTTGCATCTAGGAATAAGGAAGTTATTGTCCCCCTCTACTCATCACTCATTAGACCCATTATTGAGTATAATGCCCCATTCGGGATGCACCTAACAAGACATCTGCAACAACTGGAGGGGCCTCAGAAGTACCCCACAAAGAGGATAACGGGCCTTAAACAGATGCCCTATGCCACAAGGCTAGAAAAACTCAAACTGTACTCGGTCGCATACCAGCTACTCAGAGGTGATCTCTGCCTGACATACAAGGCTATGTCAAACCCTGAATTGCTAGAAATGCTCCACCTAAGGAAAACCCAATCCACCGGAGCTATACGCTCAAGGGACATAAACCTGACATCAACAATAAACAAGACTTGGGGGGACAGATTCGTGTCCCAGAGACTCCCTTTGCTCTGGAATAAGATCCCCATATATGTGAGGCAGAGCTCATCATTTGCGCTCTTCAAGAGGAATCTAGATGAGTGGATGGGGAACAGGAAATCCATCCTGGGAATCACTTCTGTGGCCCTGCTCGACAGAGGTACAGGTAACTAAACCATGTGGGAGGGAGGCGAAAGCAGAAACATTTTGGCTAGGCTTAATTATGCCCTAGGGCAAATAGCCTAGTACCTACCTATGAACCTAGGAACCCATGAACCTATAAATGGTATGCTACTGTGATTTCTTTGTAACAATCTCAGCCAGTGGTTTTTGCAGATAACATTGATAAGTATAAGGCTGATAATACTTTAGCTAGTGTTATTAAGCAACAGCTCATGTTACAACTTGTATATATCCAAACCACACAACCTGCACTTTGAAAGGGATTATATTAGATGCTGCTGAACAAGACATAATTTCTGATATCTATTTAAGAATTGCATCTATCCAGATAATAATAGAAAATACATGACTGGGATGGTAGATAAGGACTTTAAAAATTCATTTCATTCATTCCAATTCATTTTGACTAATGTGTGACTCTGATAGTGCTACTTTCTCAAAAAGGCAAACCTGTCTCCAATGAGCCTACCTATTTAATAAAGTAACAAAACAGAAATATACAAGCATACATATATACATAAAGAAATAAATAAAGTTATCATACGACAGGGAACACTGTCACAGTTATGCATCTAAGTTTGTGAAATATTTCACTGAAATCCATCTAAAGACCTGTAACTGAGTAGAGCATGGATTCTGAAATGAGACTGTTATAGTCACTACTGTTTCATTTTACACAAATTGCACAGGCTGACGTTTGCCTCATTTTAGGATAATAACTCATCCAATTATATTTCAAACACTGCTTATCTAATATAATATGCACAGTGTAAATACAAGATCGCAAAACTAATGTTTTTGATATTAATCTGGCCTTAAAATATATATATTTCTCATGCATCATTTACCATGGTTGTAGAGTTTAGCCCTGTAGAGTAAATTGAACTGAATCCTGAATACTGGAAGAAGACTGGACAAACATTTAGGAAATGGATAGTTCAGCCTGGGAGCTATGCAGCTAAGGTTTTTGTTAAAAATACATTATAAGCTTGATGTATAGCTGTGGATCTTTGATATTTTTCCATTAAACCTCCTTTATTGGACTAGAAATGTTACTAATACCTCTTTTGTGGTAAAAAGGTGGACAAGAGCTGATCAATATTGCCCCTTTAATTCTAATCATACTCTGATAAGCCACATTCCCTGCCCACTCCTGAATTTGTCTCACTTCCTAAGCCCTCTTTTCAGTCGATCATTCTACTTTGATTCATACTATAATGCAGACATAATCTGCTATTTATCGACCCCCCCCATCAGAATCAATTGTCTTACATTGTCTTTGCATCAGCAGTGTAGAAAATAAAAAACAGCTTTTGCGCTTCAACACGCTTTGACATTCTTTTTCTCAGCCCTTACTGCCTCACACTGGTACCAACAACTTGCCTACTTCACTGCCCGTATGTATCATAACTTTGTGTATCTCCTCTTTGGTCCTCCTGACATCTGTCTTCATAGGTTTACTCTCATAACTTTATTTCATAACTCCGTTGCTTCCATTTGTCTCTGCAATATTGACGTTATTCTTGCCTTACTTAACCTGCCATCTTCATTAGACTCTATACCATTTCTTGGCTAAAATGAAATCACATATTCAACAAATGAGTATTTTTCTCTTCTTTGAGTAGCACGTTTCCCTCTGTCCCCATAATTTCTTTCCACACTTTAGTACTCAGTACTGTCTTCTACAAGAGAAACAATTCTGTTTTATTTTAACTGTCATTATACCAGCAACGTCTTGATAAATCTGGAGATGCTGAAATAAACTTCAGCTCTTTATGCAACCTTCATCCTTATCATCCAAACAACTGTTTTGCTAACCTCTCCAAACACCTCAGTTTTCATCATATTAATGTTAGGATCACTAGTAATAAATTTGAACTTCTGGAAGCCTGAATTTATAAACATATTCTTAAAATTGTGGAAGACACAAAAACCCGCCTAAGGCTGAATTCTCTTCCTCAATTTCTCATTAATTTGTTATTTTTATAAATTAACACCTTGGTCTTAGCATAAGAAGGTGAACCTTGTACAAGGTAGGAACTACAACAAGCTCTCTCTTGTTGCTTCATCTTCGTTTTGCAATAATATGACCCTAAATGGGTGGTCGCAGTCCTAAAACAATGGACCCAGTACTAAATGATATGTTACTTTGGAATATCAGACCCCCGCCTTCTTCCACTGCTCTTTTCTCATCTATAACAGACGTTTATTCTCCCTGGTCCACAAGAAACAACTTTATTCTCCTGGGTGATCTAAGTTTTTGGTAGCTTAGATCATGTAAGTATAACGTGCAGCAGCCTCTGTCTTTCCTAACTTTACCAAACTACTTAATCTTCCCACACAACCAAATTAGTATTTGGTAGATTTTCCTTTAATTATTTTACTTAGTAAGGCATTTAATCATCTTTATTTTCAAATTCTTTGTAAACCAACCAGTGACCATTGTCCTATTCACTCTACTTGGGTTTTCAAAAATTCCAGACTCTTTCCTCTTGTACTAAAATTGGTACATTCCCTTTCAACAAGGAACATCTGTTAATAAACAGGGTTTCCATTCTTGCAGTAAATGAGAATGCCTTTTTAAGGATTTTAGAAAAAGAAAGTTGCAATTGGCTTGTGTGAAAGTAGGAATTGCTTTTGGATGAAAATAAGCATATGGCATATAATTCCATAATTTAAGAAATCACACCACACACTTGGTTGGAAGAAATGGCCACAGTCATGTATTTATTATGTCAATCAGATCAAATTATGTATCAAATCATTGCCCGATCAGAAGTCAGTGCCAATCAGACCAAATCAATGCCAACCAAGAATGAATATTTAGATGAGTACAACGGGCAGAACTTGGAAGAAAGGCAGATCAGTCAGGCTATAAAACTCCACTGCATCCATGTAAATGCACAGCCAATGCCAATGGCTGAAGGGATCTGCAACCAAACACTGACTGTCCCCTGTCACCATTCAGACAGATACCAGTTGCTGAATGGGATCTACCATTTGTGGGACCCAAGACTGGGTGCAAAGGTTGCAGGATAAAAAAGGTGCCCACTCTTGGTGTACACACTGATGCCAAGAATGACAAAAAGGCAGAGTAGAATCCTTAGTACATGGAAACATTCCTGCCATAGAATTAGACCAGGCTCAGGGAGAGGATGGCTGCCTGTGACAGAAGGAAGTAGTCTACAAAAAACACAAAAACTGACAGGCCAAAAAAGAGGCATTGTTATGAAAAAGTGATCTGATGAGGATAAAGAAGAAAATTATGTATTGTTATTATAACACAAGAAGCCCAGAATCTCCAGACAACTGATATGCAGAAAGATTGAGAGAAATTCATGGGAAGAAAATATGTGCCCATGAAAAGCTGTTAAAACTACAAATAAACTCTTCTATTGATTAATGCAATAGAGCCATGAAAAACATTACATAAAAGAAAAAACTTTGGGTTACATGGAAATAGAAATGACAGAGGAAGTGCAAAAATATAAAGAACAAACCCCTAAGATTTTTGAAAGCTATAAAAAGGCAACACAGACATGTGAAAGAAGAAAAGGATCTGGAATGATGCATTATTTATGTAAAAGAGAACACCAAACTAATCAATTAAAAAAGCAGCTGCAAAGGTATTTGAAGAGAAGCAGAGGTGAAGGCATCCAGATATGGATATGAAAGCAAAGGGGGGGATTTAGAAAAGAGGATTAAATAAGTTAGAAGTTAAATAAATAAATAATGAAGTTATGGATTATCTGTGGAGTAAAGCATTTAATGTGGAGAAACCAAAAATTCAGGCAATGTTGCAACATGATGTAATAATGAGTCCCCAGATTAAAAGCAGCACATGGACTGGGAGGAATCTGAAGAAGATTTGCCACATGGTGATTCTCTGGAGCCTTCTGGTACGAAAGTCCAGTTGAAGTTGCACAGCAAGGGAAGAAGCAGGAAACAGTTGCAACTCTGAAAAAGGTAATGTTGTGCAGAGATGGACCAATAAGATTCCATTTGAAAGAGAATCAGGTGAAGCAGGGTGCATCTGAAGAGGGTATGACATAAGCCAATGTTCTGGAACTTTCTGTAGAATAGTTAGAAGAAACATGGAGCAAAGAAGATGCTCTTATTCCATAAAAAAATGATTGAAGGGAAGACCTGCATGATTGAATAGAGATGGATAGACATATTAAGACAGATGAAAGAAACAGATTAAAGAAAATACATAAGACTCAAAATGTTAGAAGGCTAGTTAAACAGATGAACACAGTAATCAGGACTATTAAAAGAAATTCACTTGATATGACAGAAATAAATAGGATCTATGAATGGGTAGCTGAAGTAATAGCAGACAAGTGTTACACAAAAACCCAGAGTAATCAAGGAAAGGGATAGGACAAGCTCATCATGGAAGCATTGAATAGTGAAATCTATAAGGCAATTAAAAACAAAAAAATATCACTGTTAGAAGAACAGTGAAAATGGAACAGATCATCAAAATGCTTAGAAATATATACCTAGAAAATGCACAGTCTCAGAACAGACCAGCATCTATCATTCACTATTACAAATAATAAACTACAAATGTAAGCGCAATCAGAAAAACTTAGAGGATGTGAAGATAAATATACAGGAAAAATGCAAAAAAGCAATTCATTGATGTCACAAAAAATGTTTCTTAAAGAACTGGGAAACAAAAGGAATAGAAACTCCAATAAAAAAGAAGAAATAGACACAGTTTCAAGAAATATTTTGAAGACCCTGTTGAGCATAACAAAGATGTTGAATAGATAGAAAGAAAAGTTAAGAGAAACGGTAAAATGTCATGAACCAAAAAGCATGATGTCAGGACTTAACAGGACCACTGACACTAGAAGTGTTGTTTAGCACTTTCATTCAATTTAATATAATGAACCAACCTAACAAACACTTATTTAAATAAAAACGAAAAATCAATCATCCAATCACAGAACAAATATGTAAATTGAATAAAATGGTTAAAGGAATATATCAACAAAAACATTTCGTTAACATATAAAACATTAATAGTAATATCTGTCTTTTAAAAGGCACTTAATATTGTGTTCCATTTAACCCAGGAAATCTTTCTGTGTTTAAAAACACTTGCCACTTCAGTTCTTTAATTTCTAAAGTGGTATTAAAATCTGTAACATAAGGTGCCTGATTGACGAAATCTAATACAAAGAAAATAAATTTCTTAAAATCTGTACATTCTTCAGTATGTTTGGCCAAAGCATTATTCAAATCTTTTTTCTTTATAGCCAAATGGTGCTCATAAATCCTTTTATAAAGTTCACTAGTAGTTTTTCCAACATAAAAACTACTGCAGGTTCTGCAGGAAGCCAAATAAGTCTAGTATTTTTCATGTTAGGTTGGTGTTATTTTTTTAAACAGTAAAATGTTCTAATGTAGAGGATATGAAATGGGATGGAATAACGGCCAGAGAAATTGAGAAAAAAATTAAGAAAAACTGCTGAATGAAAAAGCCCCAGGCTAAGACACAGTACCTAACTTCTGGCTAAATGTATTAACAACTCTAGACAAAGACTTAGTCCTGAGTAAAAATTACTTACATGTTCACTCTAAAAAAAAATACAACCTGGTTAACAGAAAAAAACAATACTCCTTCTTAACAGTAAATCTGCAAGTCATTGTAAGAACTATAGACCAATGACTTGCCTTCCAGCGATGTACAAACTATATAGTGGAATTGATACAGACCGAGTTTATACTCATTTAGAAACAAATCATTTACAGCAATTGAACAAAATGGCAACAAAATACAATCATATGGAACAAATTATATGTTTGCTGCTTAATAAAGCCATAATGGGAAATTGTAAAAAGGGGAAGAATCTAAGTATATCATGGATAGATTGCAAAAAAGCATTTGACAGCATCCCATATTCAAAGGAATGTTTACAGATGTATACGATACCCTATGTTGATCAAGTAAATTATGACCATAAGACAATGGAAAACCACTTTGCAGTTGAGCCATGCCAAAGGGAAAATTATTATCCAAGGTATATAGACAGATAATATCCCAGATGCCTTCTAAATACCATAAAACATGACCTATCAGGCCATCTGGAACTGCTATTTAACTTTAGCCTCCAAACAGGCTTCATGCCTCATGACTGCAGAACAGTAACAGTCAACCCTCTGCACAGAGATGGTCCATCTACAGACCCTGAAAATTAAAGACCCATAAACCTCACTAGTCTCAAATGCAAGACCATGGAAAGAATTATCATGAAAATGATCAATAATGGCGTAGAAAACCTCTAAACACTGGACCCAACAAAATCTAGCCTTGTTAAGTGCAGATCATGCCTACTCATCCTGGTGAACTTCTTTGAGAAGGTCATCAAAGCAATGGATGAAGGCAAAATGGTTCATACTACCCATCTTGACTTGACCAAGGCATTTGACATAATACCACATTCGGACATTGATGAGAAACTCAAGAGGTTCAATATAAACCCTTATGTCACCCAATGGATACCCAGTTGCCTTACAGACATGACCCAAGAAGTTAGAATTGGGGAGTCCACTGCTACAAAGAGGCCAGATTCAAGTGGAGTCCCTCAGGGATCAGTCCTGGGATGGCTCCTTTTTGATATTTACGTTATCTGTTACATCAAGAACAATGTCAAGGACCTCTGGCTGATTACATTTGTAGATAATTGCAAATTAAGAGCAGTTATAGAATCCCTAATAAAACTAAAGTTCTTCAGGAAGGGCTGGCACAGAATAATAACTTGTGTCAGAGCCGTGGACTCAAAATAATTGGCAAGAAATGTATAATTGTAGCCTTCAAGAAGTCATCCACCCCTGGTAACTATCATAATGACAACACACCCACACACCCATAAGAGTTGATCTAGAAATCAGGGATTTGGGGACACACATGGACAGGAATCTAGCCTTTGACCATCATGTGTCTACAGTATTGAGGAAATCATTCTATACTGAGCAACGTATAAACAGACGTATGGCATATAGATCCAAGAAGGTTATTGTTCCAGTATATTCAGCATTCACAAGACCTATCATTGAGTACAATGCCCCATTTGATATGTAACTAGCCAGGCATGTCTAACAGTTAGAGCATCCACAGAGGTTCTTCACTAAATGAATACGGGATGTAAGCAACATGTCCTATACAAACCACCTCATAGTCCTATTCTTGTATTCTGTCTCCTATAGGCCTAATGGCTATATAAACCTTTGTCAGACCCCATCTTCATGGACCTCCTGCATATCCACAAAACAAACACCATCAAAATGACCCATTCTAAAGACTTAAATCTTGCCTGAGATATAGATAGGACCTGCTGGAGAGACAGATATGTACCCCAGAACAGGTTCCCTATCCATGTGAAGCAGAGTTTCTCCTTAACCCAATTCAAGTGTAACTTGGACAATTGGATGAGGAACAGGAAGTTCATACTTGGTTTGGCACTTATTTCTCTAATGGATGCAGGCAGCCTGTAAATGGTTCATCTCCCAGACCTCTGCTTGTAAATGGTTCATCTCCCAGACCTCTGCTTGTAAATGGTTCATCTCCCAGACCTCTGCCTGTAAATGGTTCATATCCCAGACCACTGCTTGTAAATGGTTTATCTCCCAGACCTCTGCTTGTAAATGGTTAATCTCCCAGAACTCTGTTTGTAAATGGTTCATCTCCCAGACCTCTGCTTGTAAATGATTCATCTCCCAGACCTCTGCTTGTAAATGGTTCATCTCCCAGACCTCTGCTTGTAAATGGTTCATCTCCCAAGGCGCTGCTTTCACTGTCAAGGGTACCAAGGGTATTGAAACTTGTCAGAGATTTGGGATGCATGGCTAGGCTTAAAAAAGCTCTTCTGATCGATAGCCTGGCACACCTATGAACCTATAAAAATTCAAAGGGGGGATTTTCTAGGGTGACTCCTTCTCATCTTTGCTGTTTTGTCTTGTTCTTAATCCATTAAGCTGTTTACTTAATAGATTCAGCTATGATTACAATTTGGCTCTCAGAAACCAACTTTGATTAAAGACTTCTCATCTACATCTTGAAGAATTGTTTAACTTTCTCAGATAATATAAGAATGCCATTTGGTCTTGATAAATGTGTAAAAGCAGCATTTAAAACAGGAAAGCTGTAGTACCAAGAAAATATCATTCTGGGACAGGAATGTGATATAAAGGAACTTGAGCAGGGAGGAGTCTTTAAATATTTGGTAATAGATGAAAGATTGACAATACAATGTGAACAATGAGAATAAAACTTGGTAAGGACTACTTCCGAAACTAAAACTAATATGCAAAACTGCTTTTACATCTAAGAGTAAAGTCCTACCTATAAATCAATTTTCTCTTCCTGTTCTAACCGTTTTGGGTTGAATTACTGGCCTGCAAAAGTATTGGATTAATTGGACAAGAAACCAATAAAACTGTTTCATGCTTACCAAATGATATATAAAAATCAGTGTAGTGTATACCAAGATTATATATTCCTCACTCTGAAGGAGGCATGGGCCTTTTCGAAATTGATTACTTGTATAGATCTGTGTGGGACTGCATACATATCTGCTGACCTCATCAGATTCAATAGAGTGAAAGTTTTAAAATGTGATGAGAAGAAGTCTGAGATGACATATTTTCTTAGCTTAGTGTTTCAGTATCAAGACACCTTTGATCATTATAAGTAAAAAACTAAGATCTCTCATAAAATCATCCAAGGCAAATTTTGAGAGAAAAGTCGCTAAGGACTCAAAAGACAATCATAAGGCCTTTTTTAGCTATGTTAGAAACCTGGGAGGAAACTCCCAGATATGCTCAGAATTAGTTCAAAATGATGTAAAAATCACTGAACCTACAGACATTGCCAACATACTGGCTGACAGGTTCAGTGCAAACTTCTCCCCCCGCCAAAAGGAGAGATATCTATACCAGAGGATTGTAGCCCCCCAAACATCTCTAACGCTCAGGTGAGAACTGCTCTCTCCAAGGCAATAAACACAGCATCCATGGGACCAGATGGTGTCCCCGGTTGTGTGCTCCACAAACTCAATGAGGAATTAAACCCACAGTTAGGGCAGCTGTTTAATCTTAGCCTCACCTCAGGATACGTACCCAAGGAGTGGCGTACGGCAACTGTGGTCCCACTTCACAAAGGCGGTGCCTCCACTGACCCTGGAAATTACCATCCCATCAGCTTGACAAGCCTGATCTGCAAAGCTATGGAGAGGATCATAATGGAACTCATAAATAAAGACATAGGGGTCTTGCAGACATTGGATCCAACCCAGTTTGGCTTTGTCAAAGGCAGATCATGCCTTTTAAACTTGGTTGACTTTTTCGAGACAGTCACCAAGGCCATTGATGAGGGCAAGGCAGTCCACACAGCCTACCTCGACCTGGCAAAGGCTTTCGACACAATACCCCACTCAGGTATCATTGAAAAACTCACCAGCTTAAATGTAAACCCATACGTCACAAGATGGTTTGCAAACTGGCTAAGTGACAGAACCCACAGGGTCAGAGTTGCTGGCGCCATGTCAGACTCAAAGCCTGTCACAAGTGGTGTCCCACAGGGCTCAGTCTTGGGCCCACTCTTGTTCGGCATCTACTTTTCAGAAGTACAAGCAAACACAGGAGGGTTATGGCTGACAAAGTTTGCAGATGACTGCAAACTGGGCGCCATAGTCGAGAACACATCTGACACAGATATCCTTCAAAATGGTCTTATAGAAATGGATAACTGGTGCCAGAGCCATGGCCTAAAGTTAAATGCCAAAAAATGCATAGTCATACCCTTCGGGAAAAACAAGGTTACCACTAGCTACCATATAGGTGGCAATCCACTAAGCACAGAAGAGGTTATCAGGGATCTGGGTACCCAGGTTGACAGTAACCTTTCGTTTGACACTCACGTTGCCAAAGTAGTTAAGAAGACCTTCTACATTGCCCACCTGATCATGAAGGGATTCACATCTAGATCAAGGGAGGTCATCGTTCCCCTGTACTCATCACTCATCAGACCAATGATTGAGTACAATGCCCCATTCGGAATGTATCTGACCCGACACCTGCAGCAATTGGAAAGGCCCCAAAAGTTCCTCACCAAAAGGATAAAGGGTCTCAAAAATATGTCTTATGCTGCCCGACTGAAGGAACTCCAGCTCTATTCAGTCGCTTACCGTCTGCTCAGAGGAGACCTGTGCCTGACATACAAGGCCATGTCCAACCCGGAATTGATGTACATGCTTCACCTCAAAAAATCTAAATCCATCAGAACTACAAGGGCAAGAGACTTAAACCTCGACACGGCTATTAATAGGACATGCTGGAGGGACAGATTCATCACCCAGAGACTCCCTATGCTGTGGAACAACATCCCGGTACATGTGAGGCAGAGCACCTCACTGGCCTTGTTCAAGAGGAATCATGACCAATGGATGGGAGATCGCAGGTATACCCCAGGGATTACCTCAGTGTCACTGCTTGACAGAGGCACAGCAAAATAATGGGCATAGTATCCTTCAAACTAAAGGGGTGGCGAAAGCCACAAAACTCTGGGCTAGGCTTATAAATGCCCTTGGGCAGATAGCCTAGTATGAACCTATGAACCTATGAACCTATGGAATGGAAATCAAGCCAGAAGTAGACAAAAATCAGACAGCAACTGAATTTGCTGAAAACTAAACAACAGCAACAGAAAAACAAACAAACAAAAAATAATAATAATAAGGAAAAAGGTTGGATAAGAAGGAAAGAAAACTGGAAAAGCCATGAATGCAGTGTCAAGTACAATTATTTCCTGGAACAACCTCATGTTGACCAAGACGTGAACCAGGAATGGTTAACGACAGGTAAATTAAAAGGTTAAAAATGGTGGCCCAAGACAGTGGACTACATACATGTTGGTTTACAAACCCCATTGGAAAGGTGGAAGAAACAGACAATGGCAGGTTCTATAAAAAAGAACTGGAAAAATCACATATTTTGCTGCTGGTGTAATAAACTCATAGCAGAAGTCCTTTATAGTGAAAGCAACAGTAATGTGATTATTACTCTGGGGTTTGTGCAAACACTAGAATATAGAAGTAGCTGTGAAACATTGGAAACATGAACCACAAAGCCTTACAGAGAATTAAGTTTATATGACATGGGATCACCCATTAACAACATAGATGTCAGAAAATCAGATATAGTAGTCCATGAAAAAAGACAAAAGTGGTATCGAACATTGAAATTACTTCTCTCAGTGATAACAGTGTCGTACATAAATTGCAACACAAAGTCATAAAATACTAAGATTTGTGAGCAGAAATGCAAGTGATGTGGAAGAAAGATGCACTAACAGTTCCAATAGTAGTAGGAGCAACAGATCTAATAAAAATGAATTTCCATTCATACTTAGATATGCTTGCAATGGCCGTGGTGGTGCAGCGGTTAGAGTTGCCACCTCACAGCAAGAAGCTCTCCTGTTTAATTCTTGGCTGGAGCGCCTTCTGTGCGGAGTCTGCATATCCTCCCCAAGGTCAAGTGAAGTTTAAAGACATACAAGTGGGTGCGTGCATGAGTGGGTGTGCCTACTTTGAAGGTTGGGTGCCAGGCTGGCAACTTGACACCATAAAAATCCACTGCCAATCATAAGTGGACTGGTGATCTGCTGTGGTGACTCCTAACCAGGAAAAGCCAAAAGACATTATTTACTCAGATATGCTAGAAATATATGTAACTTTGTATCCATTACAAAATGAGGCAATTCTGGGCACATTACAGGTGCTGAAAAGATCACTCTTGGCTAATATCAAAGACTGAAACAATGCTAATTTCATAGACTTTAATTGTATCCTGACTTTGGAATGGGGGTCATTCCCATCATGGTATTAGAAACTCAAAAGACTAGTAGAAATTAGACTTCAAGTGATCCTGCCTATACACCTTGGTCAGAACATGTACACCAGAATACTGGCATTGCAGGAGATGCATCTTTTTTTCAGTGAAATTCCAAAACTGCAATCATGGGGATATGACTTGGTAACTTTTCTGTACAACCTTCACATAAGTGCAAATTGTTACAGTCCTGTTTAACAATACACCATCACTCCAGATTTTAGATAAGTTTAGTCTTCCAGGAGGTGAGATAGCCTGAGTTACTATTCACACAGTAGGTTGAATTCTGACTTTAATTTCTCTCTACCTTCATTCAGCCATCAGGGTGAAGGCTGCAAAAGAAAATTCGTAACTATGTGCAAGACAAAATGAAGGGTTCCATAATATTTATGGGAGATTTTAACTGTTTCATGGACTTGTGGACTGTACAGCTTCATCGGCCTCTAACCCTCCCTATCAGCCTATACCAAGTATTTAAATCAATGGGTAATGATAGGGCACTGGTTAATTTGGGCCTTAGTGCATCTCTCCTGTGTTTCACTCATCACGCTTCCCACTTTGGCACATCCAGTCAAATACACAAGATGTATGTGAGCAGAGACCTTTTTTTATTTGTATTTATTTTGCTTTTGTTTGCTGGGTTAGTCTGACTGGGTACAAGGTGACCATTTTCAGCAGATGCCCGGGGAGAAACGCTCTAGACACATAGCAAAAAATTATAAAAATTAATAAAAATAATACAAAATTATATAAGCATAGCTATTTTGTACAAAAAGTATGGAACATATAAAAGGAGGAAAATCAGAGTTTTACAACTGATGCAGCAAACAGTGGTTAGAATATGGAGAAGCAATGAAACAAGATATTATACAACAAATATACAATTGCTTGAACATAAATTCAAAAAGAAGTTTCCATAGACAAACAGGGACATACACTAGAAATCATAACTATAAAGGTGGCCTAAACACCTGGCTCACAGTTCTATGCACTAAGTGAAACTACACAGTATCTAGGGATGTTAAAAGTCAGGAACAGGTGAAATTAGTCTTGTTCTGTACAGGAATATGTTCAAGTTTTGAGTAGGAGATCTTTTATTAGGGATTTGAAAGTATGTTTAGTATTTAGACATCTAATGTCAGGGGGTAGAGAGTTCCAGGCCTTAGAAACAGCATAGGAATAAAGAGATTGGCCTGAGCTATGTAAGCAATTAGTAACAGTCAGTAGGGCGGTATTGGAAGATCTTAGTTGACACGCAGTATTATGGAAGATGAGTGGACCAGAGAGACCAGGGATTTTATTTGGTTGGTATAGCAGTTGATGGGTCAGGAGAAGTTGATTGAATTTTAGTAGGTTAGTGAGTTCTAACCATCCTAGCTGTCTTAGGGAGAGGCAATGGTGAGAGTGAAACGTAGCATTGGTTGCATATTTTGAGATTTTATTGTAGCAGGTAGATAGTTTAAGAAGGTGAGATTTGTTTAGATCAGTTAGAACTGGGGAAGCGTATAGTAAGGTGGAGAGTAGATGGGTACAAGAGATAGTGATTTGAGATTCCTGCGTGAGGAAGCTCTTGCAGCGGTAGAGTGAACCTAGTTTTTTATGAACTTTGGCAATTGTTAGTGATATATGTTTGTCGAATTTAAGGTTTTGGTCAATAGTTACACCTAATAGCTTGGCTTAGGTCACTGGTATCATAAGGGTATTATTGGAGGATGTTTTTGAGAATGGTGAGTTAGGGGTGAAAGTTTTGGATGGGTAGAAGATCATGAGCTGGGTCTTGGGTTTAGTATGAGTTGGGGGGAATGTAGACATTTTTCTATAGTAGTGAAGGCTACCTGGGTTCTATCTTAGAGTAATTGTAGAGAGAGGGCTGAGCAATTAAGGGTGGTGTCATCAGCATAATGTACTATATTAGTTTGTTAGGTAGCTGAATAGATGTTATTGGTAAAGATGGAAAATAGTATGAGACCAATCTTCTTCCAGTTGTAAAGTTATTCTCTGCCCTACTCAGATTGTGAATCTCTACACTGTCAATTCACTAAATGTATCCCAATGCTCTAAACACCGGAGGTTATACTCTTTCTAAACCCAAAGGTCAGATTTCATTCCACAGGTCAACAAAATTACACAAAAATGTCTGCCCTCACACAGAGTAAACTATTATGGCATGCACATTCTTTGGGATGTCTGTAAATGCTGCTTGCATGCCAACTTTCACTCATGGGCAAATGGGTCATGAAAAGCATGACATATAAAACTAGCAAACAGGCAAGATGAATATACTAAAAGACTGACCCAGAGATCCAGCCATAGAGACTGGTGTTCCCTTGCAGAGCTAAGTGCCTTCAAGGCCTATATACAAAAAAATCATAAACAAAAGAAAAAACAGTTCATTATTAAGAAATCTCATCTCAAGCTGCATCTAGTCTTGCTTGGACTCACAGCTAAAAGACCAGGCAATCTATTTTCTCTCTACTCAGTCAGATAAGAAATCCTAGACTCAGGGATCTATACGACTAAGATGGTGGAAAAGTTTCAAGCCTACTATCAGTGAATGTACTCAGATTCAAAAGTCACCATGGGATGCCCAAGGGATGCACTGTCTCTTTAAATATTTCTGAATGCCTAATTTAAGAGAGTTTATAAGGAAGTGAGGTTAAAGATTGCACCATTTCTTATGAAGTCACTCATGATTGATAAAAGCACTAAAAACAGCACTGTGTGTTGTTTTTTTAATTATTTATTTTATTTAATACAGTATATTCACCCATTTTCCAGTGCTTGTGTTCTCAGCACTGCATTTTAGAGGGTTTCTGGTCATGTGAGCAGTGTGTGCCCCATTTGTTTAATGCCCAAAGGATGATAATTTTTTCCCCAATGTGTGCCCCATCGTCCTACCTTGACTTCAAAACAAGTACAGTTCATTATATAACCCTTTATTAAGCAAGAAATTGTGCAATCCATTTCAAAACTAAAACACAATAAAGCTCTCAGTTTAGATGGCTTACTGTCAGAAGTATATAAGGCCACTCCAATGCCTGCTCTGAGTTTTCTTTGAAACAATTGCCTTTCTGCATCATAGAGAGCAGAAGTGCCTATCTCCCAGAAGCACTCACTCTTCCTTACCCCTATTAAAACTCAATAAAACTCAATAAAACCCCACTTAAACCATCTAGCCGATATCTCTACTAAATGTTAACAATAAAAGTTTCATGAGCATATGGTCTGTAGGGCTATCCATCAGCCCTCCTTCAATAATGCATACAGAACAAGTGAGCTTTGTAGGGAGATGAACACCCTGACATAATGTCATGAGGGCTACTCTGTGACCTGAAAACAAAACATCACAAGTTCTTCTGTTAGTAGTTACAGAGAAGGTATCTGATAATGTCAAATGGTCCTGTCCTTTCAGAATCCTGGCAGAATTTCATTTTCCTCAACAATATATTCAAGCCCTGGAAAATCTCTGTACTGGCACTTTTGTTGTAGTTAACGTAGGGGCACATCTCTCAAAATTCTTGAGTATATTCTAAGGAGATAGACAAGGATGCCCATTATCCCCACTGTCATGTATTATAGCAGAATCTCTATGGAATACCGAGATTCCACAATTCCGAGACTCTGAATCCCGAGGACCAGAATCTCGAGATTGTGGAATCTCAAAACTTAAAAAAAAAAAAGTAAAACATACAACAAATTATTCTAACATGCATGCAGAGGGTCAAGCCCCCCCTGCACTCCTCACACCCCCTCCAACTTAAATATACCAACTCCGAGATCGCACTACAGTGGAGTGAACAACAATATTCCCATTCCACACTGTACAGCAATCCCCATTCACTACATTTGAGATTCTGCAATCTCGAGATTCTGGTCCTCGGGATTCAGAATTTCAGGATTGTGGAATTTTGGTATTCAGTAGTGATCCCATTATAGCAACAGAACCCCGAGCTATGACTCTCAAAGACTCCATCCAGGCAGATAACCTTCCGGCACAAGCCTTCTCTACAGAAGGAGGGGTGGTGCTTTTCACAGATGACATATTCATATTTTTTTTAATAATCCCAAATCATCCCTAGCTATTTATTGGAAAATATTGCATAGCTGAAAAGAACGTGCATGCAATAAAGTTAACACCTTCACCTCCATCTTGATTTCTCCCAATATTATTCTTTTCAGACTCTGAAAATAATTTTACCTGTACAGTAAGCACATCCTTTTTCAAATATAATGGTGTCAACCTAGCTTCAAGCACAGCAGAAACGAGGAAGATGTAACACTTTTTATTTACAGCCAACATTTATAATCCATTAAACCGCTGGGAATCTTGGAATGTACCATTTGAAATAAAACTCCTGCTGATTAAAATAGTGCATACACTGAAATTACCCTGTGTTACACAAACTTTGACAATGGGGCTTTCCTTATCCTATACTATAAAAAAGGGACAAAACCATTGACAGTTTTCTTTGGGCACCATGGTGTGCTAGAGGCTTGATGGCCAACTACTGTGCTTCTCAGTGTTGTGGTGGTATAACACTACCTAACCTGCTGCTGGCATATCAGGCAACAGTAGCATGAAATTTTGCTCAACTTTGCTTGATTAAAGAGACCCCAGTCTGTGTGACTCTTATGACTGCAACGTTACATTTACCTGAGCCAACATGTTTGATCATCACCACTGAGCATAGAACAAAACAAACAATTTTTACTATGGTCTTTAGCTTCAGGATATCTTCACTGCATACTAACAGTGGGTAAGTCTCACTACTTAAGTAACATTGACAGGAGTATACAGGCTATACTTTTTCAGCTAAACAGTGCCAAAACCTAAGCTACCTTAGTTTCCCTTCAGCATGCATCCAAAATTTGCAGCCCTTCAGTAATATTTTTCCATACAAGTCTGTCACTAAAGATGCTATTTTCTTACCTATCAGTTATATCAGGAGCAGGGGTTTATGTTCCAAAGTGAGCTTTTCCAGGAATATGACATTCCTCTTACCCACATTATTGTTTTATTCTCAACTAACTTGTTTTATTACTTCAGTTATTTATTTCAAAGCTATCAAAGCAGTTAATGAGTCACAGTTTTTTACATTTATTTATTTATTTATTTATTTATTTTACATTTGTTAACCGGGCTAGTCTAACTGGATATATTTCCATTTTCAGCAGAGGCCCGGGGAGAAAAGCTCCACATATGGACATAAGAGATTTATAATGAGTACAAATAACAAGTTACAAATAACAAGTTACAGACTTGTAACACTTCAACCAATGCATCTTGATTACAAAAAGAAGGCAACTGGAAAAACTAAAATACATTCTATTAAACATCAATACAACTTCTAGAACCTGATAAATAATAAGAGAGACCAGGGAAAAGAACTAAAACATTGAAACCTAAAACTAGATTACAAAGGATTACACTACCTAGACTATCTAAATACTATCATCTTTAGCATAATTACATATTGTAGCATGAGAAGAGACTCCTATTATAGGAGTCTACTAATATGGAAAGGGCTAGTATACCAAGCCTTTCACTGATTCATTTCATCCTGCTAAATGTTTTTTTTTCAATCCCTTTTATAATCTCAAGAAACTGTATCGCAGCGGAAAGACATTAGAACTGTAGCAGTCCCATGTCTGTAGTGCTGTTAGGGCTTGTTTTGCAACCATTGCCTCTCCAAAATGGAGATTATTCATTTGGAAGTGTTTGCACCATTTATTTTTAATCCCTGTTTCAATACCCCAAAACTCCACAGATTTCCTCAAATGCTGGCAAGGAAAGAAAGTGTCGATCTTTTCATGAAAAATCATCATTTCTGATATGGGACTATATCTTCTGGGAATGTCCCTTAATCAGAGACTTTTGGCTGAAATTCTGGGAGAAGGCGAGTCAGCTCAGAGGGATTTTTGTAACATATGACTTCACATTTGAGATTAATAATATATGGGTTTAATTTTGAATTTAGACCAACCTGACTCCTAAATACTATGATTGTGTCAGCTAAGAAATCAATAAGTAGGCAATGGAAGATTCCCAGTACTCATCAGATAGAAAAATATAGTCAGCTGTTGCAAAGTATTTATCAAATGGAGCTAAAGATTGCTCAATGTAAGAGCAAAGAACCTTGGTTCACATCTACACCTCTCCCTTTTTACTTTGCTATAGTAAGGCTTTATTCAGATGTGCAGGACACCAAGAACCAAGCCATTAAGCTCTAGTATAATCTAGGTATATGCATGCAAAATTCAGCATCAATTTTCAGTTGCATACTTCTGAATGCTAAGCCAGTAACTGGCCCACAGATGCAAGCCTGTGCATCCTAACGGGCAACAAAGAGCATGTCTCTGATGCAATTACTCTACTTAAGTGTTATTGTGTTTGTTTCACAAATTCTTTTATTGAGAAAACATCAAATAAGAAACTAAGATGATACAAATTTACAATCAATAATTTTCATACAGAGACAATTGTATAGAAATATATCAAAACTACAGCCTTTCTAAATATTAGATGTATAACACCAATATAGCTGAAAACATCCAAAATTAAAGTACATTTAAGTAACAAAAGAAAAAGAAAGATATTCCAGGATTGTTTAAAGACTGCCATCTTAGCAGCCTTTTAACATATCTTGACTTTGTGCACATATGTGTAAATCAAACCCGTGTGATCTAGTGGACCACGTTTCCCATGTCAAAAATGCAGTAAAAAACAAAACTACTACTAGCCACAACCACTCTACTGGATTCAAGAGAAACTGTTTGTCTGGCACATTAAGTTGCCAAATGTCCATACTGTCCAAGGAAGAAAGGTTCAGGTCTTGATCACCTAAACCAAATATCCTCCGACTTAAGGCAAGATCATAGTAATTGCACATGTCTGCCAACATCTACACCGCACCTCCAGCATCCTGTGCCTTGTCCACTTCCTGTCTTATTCATGTCTGTCAATGTAAGATGGCAGATCTGTATTTACCCTGCCACTATAACTCTGTCCCAAATCTCTTCATTCATATCTTTCCATACCCGATCTTGTCATTTTAATATCAGGGACTCAGAAATAAAGTTATCCTGTGAAAATAATACACTATACCATGCAGCTATGGACCTAGTTGGAAACCTGTGCTCCTAAAAAACTCTTCCATCCACTTAGAATAAAAACTAACAGGCCTAGTATGACAGAGCTTCTTTCAAGTAGCAATTCCCCATCCCTTCTGCACATTTTAAAGTTCAGCCGGGGTATAATTGAAACCATTGACCACCTGAAGTACTCCATAAACGCAGCAGCAAGACTCCATTTCACAATAATGTAGGTGTCTTCTGTGGATCTCAGGATTTTACATTATACTAATTAGCTTTGTATTACCATGCACACTTGCAGAGACCATGCCTGTTCCCTATATCTACCTTCTGGTCTGCCATTTGACTCCATTACCAGTAGGTGGCAGCACTGACATATTAACATCTCATTCCTGGTGCAGTTAGAGTGCAAATTAATTCTATTTTAAAGGATAGCCATACATGGTTTTAACTTAACCTCTGTAACAGAACCAACTATAAGTTCTTTGAAATATGTTTTTCACCCTGCCCACTAGAACTACATGTAAATTAATTTACCCATGGCTCTTCCTGATAGTTTTTTGCTTGTGTTCTCTTTTTGGCACTGCCCGCTCTGCTCCTCTACCCTACCCCCATTCCTACACACCCACTCTTTCATTACATTTATTCCTACCCTCATCATGCCCTCTCTCCTCCCCACCTAGATCAACCAATCACATCACTTATCCATCTCCAGACCCTGTCTGCCCAATCAACCAGTAGCAACTCTCTCGCCAACTGTTCCTTACCTTTAGATACTTACAACTGCACCTCCCCTACCTCACATTAACACCTACCTACTCTTCCCCTCCCAAAAAAACTCTCTTATTCACTATGAACCCCCTTCAATGGATACTTAAAATAACACCTGCAATAGCTATTCATCTCACTTCCTATCATGACAACATAATCCCTAACCTATACAGTAAAAGTACCTTGTAAAATATCCCCCCACTACCAGTCATTTTTCATTAGAATCTCACCATCACTTTATAACCATTCCATTTCAGACCTAAACCCATTTAATGGTCATCACCACAAAACAAAAAATCGAATTTGCCTAGAATATAACCTCTCTTTCTCCAAATACCATTAAAGTTCTGCTAACATTATCTCCCAGTTACTATGTAGTGGAGACATCAACCCAAATCCAGGATCCCCTCTTTGACTCCCATTCTTCACACCCAACCCCCCCCCCCCAGATCTCAATTTATCAAAGAAATCTTCTGACCTTTTAATTTTTAACCTTGACATCAGGAGGGTCCTTATTAACATTGATGATTTACATGTCACTCTATCACTACACTCCCCTGACATTGTGCTCCATACTGAGACATGGTTTAAGCCCCACATAAAAGATGACCAAATTCTCCCTCCATGCTATAACATCCTCAGAAAAGACTGTATTACCAGAAGAGGTGGAGGTGTCACCCTCCTATTTAAAAATACCCTCAACATAGCTCTAGTTAACTTAGATATCTCTCTGTTCAACAATGCTGAAACCCTATACAGGAAAGTAAAGCTAAATTCACACAAACAACTAAATGTCCTTGGCTCTTACATCCCATCTGGTGACAGCCTCAACACCCTTAAATCCCTTTCATATTTGGCATCCAAAACCCTTCCTCATGAAACCCTCATACTAGGAGACTTTAACATTGATTGGACCCCTATCAACATACCCCTTCCCTCCGCACACATCAGCTTACATGGGTTCTCACAGCTCATCTACTCCCCAACAGGAACGGACAAAACCACAAAAATTAATCTGTCTTGGATTGGATACTCACAAATTGTCCAGGTACTACTTTAAATTATGGCACCTTACCACACTCGCTTAATGACCACCTTTCAAACCTATATTCTTAGAAAACAAATTAAACCCTCAACAAATAGCTCCCTCGAACACATTTGCTACACAAAAAACTTCAAAGCCAAAGGCCTCATAGCTGCCCTAAACCACTGCAACTGGTCCCCTCTCCAATGAATCATCCTAGATAATGTTGTTGAGTACTTTAACTCCATCCTTCTAAACATTCTCCACCATCTTGCCACACCCAGACTTATCCATACTAAAATGATCTATGCCTCTTGGCTCACCAATAAGATTCATCAACTGCTAAAACAAAAAGAGAAGGCATGGGGTATTTGGTGTAATAACAAAACTACTGCCCATAGACAAGTACTTCAAGAACTGAGAAATAAAGCAAAAAAATCTAATTGGATAAAAAACCTACTACTCTGATATTCAGTCTAAGCACAAAAAAACACCTAAAAATATTGGGTTGCCATAAACAAAGTATTCCAACCAGGAAAAGGCAGTGGTACTCAACCCCAAAACTCAATACCGCAGCTACCAACACAGCAACTCAATTAACAAATTCTTTATCAACTCCATTCTTAAACTATCACCAGGACCCCCTACTTCAAACACTGCATCTCTAACCACCCTACCAGAAAACAAAAATCTCTTCTCCCTGCAGCCAGTCCAAACTAGAACCATCCACAGATATTTAACCAAACTAAAACCTGCCACACTCGCTGATGACCAGTTACCAGCAAAATATCTCCAAATAGCAGCCAAAGCCATCTCCTACCCAGTCTCCATCTTCATTAATAGGTCTATCTCTGAACAGAAAGTCCCCCTGCTCTGGAAAATCTCCCACATAATACCTCTGCACAAGGGTGGCAATTCATCTGAGCTATCTAACTACCAGCCTATTGCTATTCTTTCTTTCTTATCAAAAATCTTAGAGAAATCTATTCATGCACAAATTCTACAATATCTTCCAACCAACAAATTTCTTGCAGAAACACAGCATATGTTTTATCCTAACCACAGCACTACCACTGCCCTCATCCAGTTCACCAACCTCATCAATCAACATTGAAATAATGGCCATCTCATCTCCGCAGCCTTCCTAGACCTGTCTAAAGCCTTCGATACTGTCTCCCATTACAAACTGCTGTTCATCCTCTTAGAACTGAACCTAAGTAAATCCACACTGTCATGGTTTAAAGACTACCTTTCTAACCACCAATAAGCTGTTCTATGGAACACATCACTTTCCTCCCTTCTCCCTGTCACTCTGGGGGTACCACAAGACTCAGTACTCGGACCCCTTCGCTTTACCCTATTTAATAAAGAACCTACATAAAGCCACTCTTCACACTAACTTAGTCCAATACGCAGATGACTCCACCCTAATCTGCTCTGGCCCTACTCTCCAACTCTTACAATAGAAAACCCAAGAATCCTTTTCAGCCATGGAATCCTGATTACCAGCTAATACCTGACACTAAAAAACATACCTCATGCTTTTCCACCCCCCTAAAGCCACAGTCTCCATTTCCAATTTAGTATCTTCGCTGCTGACAACACCCCCATTATACCAGTCAATCACACTAAATTATTGGGTTATCATTGATAACAATATGAAATTTGATAAACACAAAGCTGTAACCATTAACAAAGTACACAAAAAAACTCGGTACCCTCTACAGATGTAAAAACTTTCTGATGCATAATATGAAAACAGTCCTCACAAATACACATCTCCTATCAGCACTACTCTATGCCTGTCCATTTCATGTCAATCTAAACAAGTCTGATCTTAACAAACTTTCCTCTTGCTACAACAAAATTGCAAAATTTGCTACCAACTCCTCCTTCTGAATCCACCACTGTCATGCTCTCCAACAACTCTCTTGGCTAGAATTATCAAATATACTAGCCCTCCACCAACTGACCCTAGCTGACCAGATAATCTACTCCCCCAATAAAACCCCAGCCCTACGTGATCTCCTCTCCCCCTACTCCACTGTCCTCCAGCTGAGATACACCAATAAAGCACTAGCTGAAGTCACTAAAATACAGCACAGCTCAGGGGAGTCCCTCTATTCGAATGCTATAGCTAAAACCTAGAACTCCCTTCCTTACAAACTTAGGGTGAAATCCAATAAACAAACTTTTAAAAATCGACTAAAGTCCTACCTGCCCACAACCTGGATTTGTCCATGCTCAGCACCTGGCTAACAATACAAACTCCTTCCCACTTCTCTTTTCTTAACTGTAAGACCTTCTGCAGTACTCCTCAGCTACCAATCCTCCTGCAGAACTCACTCTCATCTGTAGATGTAAAAAAAGAAATCTAAGTGTTAAATGGCTGGACTTTTGTTCTATGCTTCAGCCATTCTGAAATGTTGTATTGCATTATGTTGTATATCTCTGTATTTTTCTGTATAGTCTGAATATGTTGTAACATTTTATTCTTGACATAATAACACTGCTGTTGACTGTAATGTTACAGAGCTTTCCTCCCCAGGCCTCCACTGAAAATGAGTTGCTATGCCCAGTCAGACTTTCTCCCAGTAAACAAATGTAAAATAAAACAAATAAATAAATACATTGAAGGTAGTGCCACTTTTGCAGATCTAAGATGGAAGGATGCAATACACAACTCTGAAAGGAAGCCAGAGAGATATATTCTTATGCCATTATATCCCATCAAAAATAAAGCCCTTGGCTATCCAGGAATACCAATAAATAGGCATGAAATCAATTACTGTTTGTGAGGAGCAACATACTCATTCCTTTATACAGAAGATCTCTTTAGGGAAGACCAGGCATTTAATCTGAGTTCAGGATCTATCCTCGAGACCCTAGGAGTCTCACATCTTATTTCAATCCTGACCATGTACTGGGTGACCAGTGCAGTGTGTCACTTCCAACTCTAGGAGTACCCAAATGGGTTAAGGCAGAGACCTGGCTTGCCAGAATGCTGTCAGCTGGGCGGCTTTTGCATCAAAAAATAAATTTGGCAGACCTGCTCCCCCTTCAGCAAGGTGACACATACAACCTCTTCCGGGAGATTCTGGGATGTGGGCCCTCCCATATAAAAGTAGCTATCAGTTGTTGTAGTTTAGTTGAGAGAGAAGACTAAGTCAAATAGGAGATATGCCTTATCAGGAACAGAAAGTGTCACCACTGCAATCCTGACAAGGAAAGAAAGCTTCAGTCTAGCTCATCTCTGCACCTGTTTTTTTTTTTTTTCGTTCAGTAAGACCATAACATTCAAATTCTTCATACATCACAGATCATAATGCAATCCGATACCCATGTATTTGACTGAAGTAACTAGAGAGCGGGGATCAGCTTGCAACCCTGTAATTGGGCTTTGGACTTGTTATTCAAGGGAAATAAACCAGATTTTTGCAATTAATCCTCAACCATGAAATTTCACTAAACTGTTGTAGAAGATTGAATACATTAGGCAAGTAAGACTTTGGATCTGCCAACTACTGAACTCCATCATCAACAAACCAGGAAGATAAAATGCATTCTGGATGCGCCTTATTGTTCGTGCTAATATTGTTGCTGCTCTTGTGTTTATTGTTTTATTCTTTTATCACTAGAGTTTCAGTCACTTTAGTTGCATGTAAGTATATGTAAGTTTTAATTACAATTGGATGATTTACATAACTCTGTGTAAACTACAAGGCTAGCTATAACCTATATTAGCATTCCTGCCATCATGCAGCTGTTCAATTGATTTTTAATCCTCCATTATTTAATCATCTCAATATTAGTATTTATAGCAAAAATTTAATAAATAAACATAAACAAAAAAAAAATCCATTCAAACATTTTCCAAACATTTCTACCCAATAGCATAATGCATTAGTGAAGAAAGGAACTAGACTTAAGCGTACAAGAACTTGTCTTAATGATCATAATAATAACCGAATTGTGAAATACTAAACACTTGCTGTTTAATGGTTTTACTAAATACAGGTTGAAAAGACCAGAAAAAAAGGAGGTGGAGTTTGGGGATTAGTTCATTCAGTATCACAAGCACTTAGTGAAGAGGAAATCATGACTATCCTTTAAAAAATGTTCTAGTCGAGGGTGATTGTAGAATCTTTGCAGCATATAAAACTAATATGAAGGCATCACAGTATGCATGAAGGCCCTTAACTGTTTAGACTGTATCTCTCAGACCTAACTTTTTTATCTGAGGTGTTTTACAGTCTATATGCAGATGACCTGAAATTGGGCAAATTGATTACAAGTGTTACAGATAAGGAATGTCTGCAAAAGAACTTGACTAAATTGACAATTGGGGCACAGGAGAATAATATGCTGATAAATACATCAAAAACTAAGCATATGAGATTTGGGAGACATAAATTGAAAGGTGAATATTTAATACAGCCCACAGTGATTGAAACTGTAGACTCATTTAAGGACCTGGGTATATGTGTAGATTCAGCTATGAGTTTTTCTAATCATATCAACAAATTGGCTAATGATAGTTATAGAACTATAGGATGTATAAAAAGATTTATAAAGTCTAGGAAATCAAACATAATAAAGTAATTGTTTGTTAGTTACATTAGACCTAAACCTGAGTATGGAATAACAATATGTAAACCCTATAGGAAAACAAGCATGAATAAACTGGAAAGAGTACAGTAGAAATATACTAAGGGCACCCATGGATGTGAAAATTTAAGTTATTATGAAAGACTAAAATATCTGAACTTGTACAGTGTCTTTTACAGATATTTAAGAGGAGATTTTATTCAGGTATATAGGGCATTTAGGAACAACTACCTCTGGGAATGTGTGGCGTTAACAAAAAGTACTATAGAATCATCAGATAACCTCTGTAGAAGATTCTGTAGGAATGAGAAGTGTACTAATTGGTTCTCTGACAGAGTAGCTGATGCATGGAACAGACTACAAAATTACATTAAAGCAAGTACTAGTTTAAATATGTTTAAGAACAGCCTGGACACTTATTATGGGAACAACTGTTTTTGGTATATTGGCAGGCTAGAAGGGCATTAATGTCAGTGATTGAAATATCTGCATGTATGTATGTATGAATGTATTCTTAAAAAAGGTGATTTTAACAAGCCTTATATCTGCTGGAAAAATGATAGACATACTACTTATATAGAGTCATATTTTTTGACATATAGGTGAAAAAGAAATGCTACAGATATGTAACACAAGAAATAGTAAGACTGCGAAATAGATTACCATTAAAATTCAAACAATTAAACATATAGACTATGCTTTAAAACAGACTAGATGCCTATATGGAAAATAATAAACTCAGACATTGAATACAGGAGTCTACAGTACTGAAGGTCAGATAGGACTATATACAAATATTGTGCACCAGACTTTTTCTTTTATATCCATCCTGCTCTGTTAACACATTCTCAGTTCAAACTGCATATGACCTTGCACACTTGCACACCTCAGATCTGATATACCCACTGTAAAAATAATGTGGTAATGCATAAACTGAAGTAACCACTTTCCAATTGTATTTTGAAGTTCAAACTTGAAATACATTGTTGCAAAAAAAGCTGAAAAAAGATATGTTGATTTATGTATCTTTGGGATTTCTATCATTACTAACCGCTTGCTTTTTACAAACGCTGTAATCATCATGGAATAGTCCACTGTTCATGTTATGTTAGTGCCACTGTTTGCTTACCAGCTGCAAATCAAATAAGTATTAATAAAATACTGTGTCTTCCCAAATCACAGTGACCAGGCAGTATTATTTTATTTTATTATTTCAGATACAAATTCCACTGAAAGCTTCTCAGAACTTTCCTTCCCCTGTAGTCCAGAGCTTCAGGACATCTGACCATAGAAATGTTTTCTTGGGACAAGCTCTGTTTCATGTCTTCGCTAATATCTCTCAATGTAGCTGCTTCAGAGCTAACCTGTCTTTTGTTAATTAACCTCGCTGTTATTTATCTACTAACTGTGGCCTAGGGTTTGCTTTAATGCTAGTCAGTTATTTCATGCCACCTCTGTTACTTGTATCTGATGTTCTTAACATTTATTTATATGTTTTTCACTCAGTTTGATTTTATTGTGTATATTCTGCATACAAAAATCTACTGTTAATTGCCATAGAAACCATTGTAACCCATTTGCAAACTGAATTAGTTATGTACATTGACAGTGACACATTTTCATTTTAGAACTAACTAGAATATGTCATTCTTGGACATAACTGCTGTAAGTGATGAGCTTGTCATTTACGTTTTATGTGGTGGCTGAAAGACATCATGATTAAAAATAAATAAATAAATACATCGGACCAGAAATACATACAATACATTTATTACAGTGAGCATCTTTGACATAATTGCTGTTGGCATTCAGTGCTTAAATCGTAGTTATTTAATAGCCTTCTACAAAGTTTGTGTATATTATACTGCACTTAACAAAATTACATCGTGTAATATACTGCATTAAATAAATCCTGTCTCACAGTAGCCTCACTGATGCAGTAACATTTCTGCCTGTCTGTCTGTATCTAGCATTCAACATCAAGATTTTGAGCCCACAGGACTGACTCAAGAAATGATATAATGAATCTGAACATGTCTGTGCCCCATTTTTATATGTAGGAAGATGAAATGACCTTGTGGACTCCATGTTTGGCATAGATTGTCTACTAGTAATCACTGTATTGTATACTCCAACTTATGCAATACAGGAATGGGTGTAAGCCATAGTGGAAACAAAAATGCACTTACACAAACCACTATCTAGGATTAATAACAAAGATGAAGAAAGAGTCTTCTGGCTGATTTTATCTGAACCCAGCCATAAAAAAGATTATTGTATATGGATATGGATACACTTCTAATGTAGGAACTGTTAGCAGCCCTTCTGTTCTGTTGTTCTGATTGTCAGTTATTCAAAGGGTGGGTGGCCTAAAGGTTAAGGTGTTTGCCTTACAAACACAAGGTACAGGGTTTGAATCTCACAAGGGATAATTGGCTAGGCTTAAAATGGCTCGCAAGGGCAGTTAGCCTAGTACTAACCTATGCTTGTTACTACATATAGAAGATATGAAGCCTGGAGATAAAGTGGTGTATGCTTACCACTGACCCTGTTGTATATAGTCATAAAGCTCTGATCACAGATAAGCATTTGATTAGTGGCAGGAGATTTTGATGGACTAAGTGTTGAGCAAGAGCTTGAACAGCCAGACCAGCTGACTCATGTCCAGCAGGAAGGCTAGGAAGGGTCCTAGCTCCAAGGCATTGGCTACACCTAGCCATGGCTGGGTATATCCACACACCTGTAGAGGCTAGCATATCAACTCTGCCAAGCAGACAGCCTATGCAAGTCTGCAGGCTGCCTAAGAGTAAACCACCCAAGGGACCAGCATGCTGGCTTACTCCCTACTTTCACCATCAAGGAACAGATGCTCTAATAGTGCTTCCAGGCAAAAATAAATGGACTGTGGTGCTCTGCCTTTGCTCAAGGATTTATCATGGGCATGCTAATGACGAAGGGTGGTGCATCTGTAGTTATGCACACTGAAGGATTCATCATGGGCATGCTAATGACGAACGGTGGTGCATCTGTAGTTATGCACACTGTGGAAAGATATTGAATATTAGGAGATAAAGGTGAGACGGTTCAACAATGCATATAGATATCAATCAATCAATCAATCAATATTAGTATCAATCAATCAATATTAACCTTGCATACACAAGTACTTATACCGTCTTTTTAAAAATAATATTCATCCAGTTTTAGTTATGCTCGTTATTTTAACAGTGCTATCTACAGTGTGAGGTTGTATTATTTAAGCCATAGAAACAATCTGCCATTATTAAACCAGAAATCATACAACAAGCCAAGTCACGTTTCAGTGTGACCTGGGAACCAAAAAAGAGTGCAAATGTTAAAGTTAATAAAGTATCCAAGTAATGAAGAACTGCTAAAGGTTACAGAGTACCTAATCGATGCTTGTATAATGCAAAATCGTTTCTCATACTTGAATATCAGTACTTTAATCAAGATCCTTATGAAGTTATAGATTCTTTTTTGTGCATTTTATGCCTTTCAGAAACTAATAATCTTAAATGTTGTATTATTAGTAATTACAACTAACTGTAACTCAGGCATATAAAAGGGGGCCACAGACCTCTTCAGATTCATTTAGCTATCTCACTGTCTCATGTTATTTATCTCATACTAAAACTGTTTCAAATAAAAAAGACTCAGCAACATTTGAATACAACTTTTTCTTGAGTAAACAACAAACATATTTGCGATAGTGTCTTTGAAAAACTGCTCTTGCATTAAGTTAATTACACTGTGTAATATTTTAACGTGTTAAATATGTTCTTCATTTTTAGTTTGTAGATGCTGCATCGGGTCCTGTCACTGTGATGCTTAGTGGATCTGCAGATAAAGCATTCAGAAAAGACAGGTAGTTACAACTATGTACTATAATTACAGGCCTGTGTGTACTTACCATTTGTTCTGATCACTGGAGACACTGTTTTCCTTGCCTGCCTCACTTTTTTCTATTTCATCCTCATCTATCGGTCCACCACTATGGCTGTCTTCTTGCCTATCTCCATATTTTTGGAATTTGAGAAGTGGCTTTTTAAAGGTATGTCACGACAGGATTCTATCTGAATGTAAAACGTCTTCTATTTATTTATTTATTCTTTGTTGAGCAGGTAGGTTGCTGGTCCTTGGACCCTTTTTAGCTCTTATCTGGATTCAGAAGGCAAAAAAGCAATGTTTCACAGATTACACAAATAAACAGAATGTGATTATATATGTTTGGCATAGGATAAAATCTTCTATACTCAAGCAATCTGAAAACAATCAAAGTACCAAGGTTTCATGTAAGTGCAGTAATACCAGTAGAGATAAATTTCTACAGGAGAAAAATTGGTGTTAGGAGATAAAAAAGAAGTATTGCCTGAGAACTAAAGAGAAAGGAGAAAGTTATGAAAGATGTAAATATAGTTAGTAAGAGTTAGTGATGAGTAGACTGGGTATAGTCATTAACTGAGTGAAGCAGAAAATGTTTCGGTAATCCTGATTCCTCATTGTATTTAATGATATCTAAGGCACTACTAGAAAGGAAATACAGTTCATATGTCATAAATTGGGTAATGACTAGGTTAAGTGACAGGAAGCTCTCAGATCTTATAACTGTTACAAGATAGATACCCAAACGCTCATTGTTTGAACTCTAACTTATTACTTACATCATATCCCCAAAAAGAGCACTGCTGGCTGAAGACATATGCTGACACAATTGAAATATCGGTTTTATTATAATCAATCAAAAAGACTTTAGTGAAATTTCATATTTACCCAATGTTTCAAACTGGGTTAGCAAATCAGGATTGCATTTCAGTACTGAGAAATGCAAGATGACATATTTTGGGGAAACCAAATATTTATTAATCTCCTACTTTGCCTTGAATCTGGCATGTTGGGTGAATTTAATTATTATAAAGATTGTGGAGTCATAGTGTTTTCTGAAGTCTCCTTTGGTATACATGACAACCAATTACATTGTAGAGCAAAGAGACAACTTGGAACTATGCTTAAAATTATTACCACAAGGGATGAACTATGCATAGTTAAATGACTTTACTAGTTTCATATTCCACCAGTTGTTGAAAATAATAAAATATTTATTAATATGTTGTAGGCCAAATAAAGAGTTTAGAAACCATCCAGAAAAAATGTACAAAAAAAAAAAAATCACAGTCTCAGATTTATCCGGACAGATGTGAAAATCAAACTGTGTTTACGTTACAAAATAGCTATTACAAAGAATAGCATATATTAGTATACAAAATTTACAGGCAAATCTAGGTCTGGAGAATACAAGCAGATGAGTGAATGATTATGTGACATATGTAAGGTGAAGAAATCTATAGAATATGTATTCCTGGAATGTGACAGACTTAAGCAAGTATAAGAAAGGTTTAAAAATGAATATCAGTTTGAATGTTTCAAAATATAGATTTGGACATGCTATGGGGCTTATTATAGAAAAAAGAAGAAAATATAGTGAGCAAGATATTAATAAGTATGGCAAGGATAATCTGAAATAGTACATATGAAGAAGTGTGATGTAACGAAATGTGGAATTGTGAAATTATTATGAGAAGAATAAAGAAATGGTCGTGGAGCCAAATCCATACTTTGAAAACAGGCTACTGATTATCATGTGAAAAACAATACTTTGCCACTGTTTGGAGGGTTCAAATTTATTTCTGCTGTCCTAGCAGTAAGTTGTATTTTGAGTGGCTGTTTAATTTTCTGCTTTTTCTATTTTGTTATATTGTACTGGTTTGCATGTTGTTGCACATATCGTAATACCAGTGTAGGTGATGGCGTTCAGTAGCTGTGTAGCACTTTTTAGTAGTTCTACTCAGAGTGACTGTACAACTTTATTGTGTCTTTGGCTACTGGCTATCAGTCTCATTGAAAATTCCGCCATAGTTGTGTTGCCGAATGCTGCTCTGGGTTGCATGACGATTCTACCAGTTGCTAATCAATGATTTCATTGCTATGGCATTGTAAATTGACTGTGTTTGCAATGTGCAAGGATCCAGGACGTCATCAGGACAGTAAAGCCTGCCACAGCAGACAGATATGATTATAACTAGTGTCAGTCCAAGTTTGTGTTCATGACTTGAGACACAAAACCATATCATCCCTCCCCCACCTCTACCCCTTCTCTAAGCACCAAACCATACATATTATGTTACAAAAGTCACTGTCCAGAGCTGTACTAATACACTAGACAAAAAGACATAGAACAGACACAACACCAAACACGCACAAACTACAACTGAGCAAGTAAGACTTATCATAACAGTAGATGTTCGGATGATCACTGTTGCAGTAGCCTTAGTAATGTTGATTATATCCTGCAAGGATATAACAGCTGGCCAGCTTCCAAAGCTTTCATGAGCTGAGCTGACTGAGCTTTGCCAACAAAGCAAAATTTATGTTGCACAAACCTAGGAACTGCAGCTTCATCTAAATCAAATCTCAGCATTATTTTTACAGAATAATTTCCTTTTGAGGAACAAAGCTTGGCAAAGTCACCTGAGTATTTCACTGAAAGCCAGCTAATATTCAGTTTATGTCCGAATAATTTTAGTCAGGACTAAACAAAAACTTAGGAGACACTAACAGGACTGAACATTTTTGTTAGATACTGCTAGACCCTCAAATGTACAATTACACCTGCTTCTACCCTGCCTCCACCCTGCCTACCCTCTTACTGGATTCTTGAAATTCCATCAACATAAACTTGAGCAAGCATGCAATAAATTATTTACTTACCCCAAGGCATCATGCCAGAAACATCACCGGTTATCCTTACATAAGCTGCAATGGTTAGGGTTAGATCACCAGCTACCTATACTTCTATTATATTCCCTTGGCTTCTATACCCTTCAAACTGTATTTCACTGTCTGTTACTATTAAATGGAGACATAATCTATGTGATTACAGGACAGATGGTTTCAGATTCCAAATTAAAGAACAAATTCAGAGAGATGCTAAATAACCAACAAAGGGAAGCTTTGGTGATGAGTCCTTACAGCCTGAAGTACGTCACAGAGAAATGTACATTCAATGCAACATTAAAAATAACTTCCAAATGAATTGAATTTCTGACTGTGACTGTAGCGTAAAGACTTAAATGATAACCTTATATTTGCAGCTGTCACTGACTACTTCCTGCTGTTTGTGGCATTTATTGTAAATATTGTCTGAATTCTGGAATTTTTTTAGTTAGTTACGTAATTGCACCAGACTTGAACAGATAACTGAAATCTCCATTAAACCCAATACCTTTCTACTGGGAAACTTAAATTATTCATCAATAAACTGTCTGACCAGCATTGTCAATGGTCAGCATGCCCAGCACTTCCTATGACATTATAAATGCTAACTCTCATTTACAAATAGTTAAACATCCTACTAGAAGCCCAGGGTCTATATTAGAACACCAAAGTTTCACAACTTCGAATGATCTAATATCGACCCCTATTCAGCGAACGCTGACAACATCAAACATGCAGAACAGCGATTTTTTTCCTAGGGAAAAAATTTGCTGTTCTGAAACACATACACACAACACAAGCACACCAAACAAACAGCAATCCACATACACACACCTAAAATCTTACATATAACCCTACACTAAACTATACATACACCACTAACTATCCACTTAACCCAAACCCTAACCCTATGGTCCGTCACTATCGCACACTCACCTCACCCGCGCCCTAACCCTAACTCACCTAACCCGCCCTAACCCTCACGTCCACACAATCGCACACTTACCTGACCCGTGCCCTAACCCTAACTCACCTAACCCGCCCTAACCCTCACATCCACACAATCGCACATTTACATGACCCGTGCACTAACCCTAACTCACCTAACCCGCCCTAACCCTCACATCCACACAATCGCACATTTACATGACCCGTGCACTAACCCTAACTCACCTAATCCATCCTAATCCTCATGTCCACACAATCGCACACTTACCTGAACCCGACCCGTAACTTTCCACCACAGTGCTGAAAATCATGAAGCGACAAAAATGGACAACCAAATTCTTTCCCTAGGAAAAAATTAGGTTTTCTGCAGCTTCGCTATTTTCAGCATTCGCTGAATAGGGGTCGATATTACAACATTCGAAGTTGTGAAACTTCGATGTTCTAATATAGACCCGAAGCCCACATATCCTTGAACTAGTCCTGACAGCGATGGCCCCTTCTTGGTAATCTACTATATATATATATATATTTGTGTATGTAAGGTTTAGTGTAGGTTTGCAAGGTTTTTGGTATGCTTGTGTTGTGTGTGTGTTTTTCGGAAAAGGTATTTGTTTTCTTTTGATGACTGTTGGGATTGTGGTTTGTCGGGCATGTGAACTTTCGTGCTTTTCAACTTTTGGTGTTGTGGTGTCGGTGATCTCGTTGGTGTTTTCGCTTGTCGGTGTTATGTTATCAGGTAAATCCATATATAAATATATATATATATATATATATGTGTGTGTGTGTGTGTGTGTGTGTGTGTGTGTGTATGTATATATAGCACCCTGTTTGTTAAATCAGACCATAAATTAATGACCTTTTGCTTTAAAACTGGTGGTGTTCCCCCTGAAAAAATCTGTGTTTAGAGACTTCTCAAAAGCAAACCTTCTTCAGTTACATGGTATAAATAAATTCCTCTGTAATCCTACATCTATTCATCTCATAGTTAAACTACTGCCTGTGTCTCTCTGATGTCTAGTCCCACTTAAATAGTTTTATTTATAAGGTAGTCCCTATGTGCACCAAATATAATGAAAAATTTAAAAACAACCCCCCGTGGTGGATGACTGTAAATTGGGTGCTGTTATTCGGTCTTCCACTGATATACAATTGCTCCCACATGGGTTAGACCATGTTAACAACTGGTGTGAGGACAATGGTCTCAAATTAAATGAGAAAATCTGTAGCAGAGTTTTTTTTGGTAAACAAAATATTTTCCCATACCATATAGGTGACACACCTTTCCAACCCATTACTATCATAAGGGAGTTAGGCACTCTTGTTGATGATTCATTACTGCTTCAACGTCATGTCTCTACAGTATTTTGGAAATCCTCCTATCTAGCTTGTCTAATTTCTAAAGGCATCTTCATTAGATCCAAGAAAGTCTTAATTCCCCTTTAAGTCTATCTCACGAGACCCATTATTGAATATAATGCACCTTTTGAAATGTATTTGCCTAAACATATCACTCACTTTAGCAATCCTTCAACAATAATAACTGAAAAGACCTCTGGCCTCAAAAATCTTAGTAATCTGGAGAGACTGGCAACCCTGATTCCCATTACTCATTCTCTCCCTCTTTGGAGATTTACTCCTAGCCTTTTAAGCAATGAAAGATCCAGTCCTCTTTGACTTTCTATTTCTTCACAGAGCAAATGAGACCTCAGAACATAGTTAAAGGAACTAAGCCTTCATCAACAGATAAATAAGACAAATTAGTGTGATATATTTGTATCCTAACATGTTTCACACCTCTGGAACAAACTTCTGATATTTGTCATTCACAATAGCATCTTTGCCACCTTCAGGGTAAACCTAGATAACTGAATGGACAGCTTCAAATTCTCTCCGGTGGTCTATCTTATGCTGCCATCCTTGGAGCTAGAGGCAACTTTTAAATGGGGTTTTTGACTAGGCTTGTAATGGTCTGTAGACTGATTGCCTGGTGCTTAACTATGAGCCTTTGAACATATATTTATTTGGTTCACTGATACAAGGTCAACTGTTTTAATTATATCAGAATAAAATCCAAGCAGGTACTAACAAATTTTCGGTTCCACCAATAAGTGCCCACAACTGCCAAAGGATGATAAATCCACAATTTATTGACAAACGACAATGACAGAACGATACTGAACGCACTATTAGACACTAAAACCACTTAAAACACAATAAATGAAGTACAATGTTAAGCACTTTCAGCCAAATCAGCTGGCCTTCATCAGAAGTAGAGCGTATTACTATTACGCTGTTTAAATAACTTCACTGGTGCCAAAATCCATATCACATTCCTTAAAGTTATATTAACCATATGTTACGTATATAAACTTAAAGTTCATTAATAAACATTAATATATCATCAAACTGAAGCGATATATTTAAAAAGGAAACTTAATAGAAAATATATATATACTTTTTAAAAAACTCAATTGTTTCATTATGACTTATCCTTTTTGGACATTATTTATTGTTGCCTTAATACAATCAAATATTGCTATAAATATATATGTAAAATATATATATAAATATAAAGAATTGAATAACTGAAAATAAGGATAATAATAATAAGAAGAACTACTAAAATAAAATAGGGAAATATAATAATATAAATAAAATACTTGCGTGTGAATAAGGGCTAAAATATTGTTACAAGTTAAAAAATACAAGAATTGTTACTGTTCAAAAATACTAACGAAGTACTAAATAAATAATTAATAAATAAATAAATAAATATTCAACTTCTTATATTACACATTATTAATTTCATAACTAATCTATAATAACTTATTAATAATCAATTTTTTAAAAAGTTTTTTAAAAAGTTTTTTAAAAAATTTTTTTTAAAAATATAACAAAGATTTTACTGAAATACTTTCGTTTAATCCTGGTGGAGTGGTGGCATCCAACCATATTTGCCACCAAGTCTCTTTATATGCCAGTATACTTTTGAAATCACCACCTCTCGGGTCTATATCTATCATGTCAAGTATACTAAACTTGAATTGATGTTCATTCCCTTTACTTTCTACATGTCGATATAGGGCATTCATTCTATCTTTGGTCCTAATACTATAGGTATGACCATATATACGTTTCTTAATACATCTTTCTGTTCTTCCTACATAAAAACTTGGACATATCTCACATTTAACCAAGTATATCACCATTTTGGTGTCACAATTTCCTTGTTTACATCTTATGATAGTTCTATGTCCATTCTGTAATATTATCTTATTATTCTTATTATGTGACATATAGCTACATTGATTACATGATCCACATTTCCTGCTTCTATTATTATTGTATATAAAATTTCTTTTCCTATCAATATTTTTATGTTGCATTAAAAACTTCATATTACTTCCCATTTTATAAACAAAATTAGGCTTGCTACCTAATATTCTAACCAAACCCTTATCAGTACTGATTAAATGCCAAAACTTGTAAATTATTCTTTTAATTTTATCCACTCCATTATTATATTGTAATATACATACTCTTTCATACTTGGAAACTGATTTGTTATTAAATATATTATTACTAAATGCATTCTCTGCTCCCAATAAAGGTTTATATTTAATATTCCATTGTCCGATAACATATTCAATAATCTCATTCATCATATCCACAGGATATCCTCTTTGTGCAAAGAGTTTTTTAATAAAATTTAATTCAATTTTCATCTCTTCATAATCAGAGACCATTCTAGCTGCACGAATACATTGTCCTTTAAAAACATTATATTTAACTTTATTAGGATGGCAGCTAGAATAGTCTAAATAATTATTAGAAAAAGTGCTTTTCCTATGTATTTTGGAATGAACGTTACCTTTATCATAATATATATATATGTATCCAAGTATGGTAATCCATTTTTATTAAAGGAATGTGAAAATTTCAAGTAATCACTACTATTATTAAGAAAGTTTATAAATTGTAGCAACTCAACCTGTTCTCCTTCCCATATAATATATATATCATCCAGAAATCTGGAATAATATTTTATATGTTGGAAATATTTACTGGGGAATAATATAGTATCTTCCCAATACAGCATAACCAGGTTGGCATATATGGGGGCACATGCTGCCCCCATAGCTACCCCCTGGTTTGCCTAAAATATTCTCCCTCAAAGTAAATAAAATTATTATCCAATATTATAGACATCATCTCTACTAATAAGCATATCTCATCCCATTCTAGGTTCTTATGTCTCAATGAACTATTATTAAAGCCCTCAAAACCTTCTTGTTTTGGGATACAGGAAAATAAATCGATAACATCAATAGTCACTATTATAGTATCGCTGTTCAATATTGTTTTAACAGGAAAATTAGATAGGAAGACCCAAGAATCCTTGACCATATGTTTAATAACCGAATACATATCCTTTAACTTGATGTCAATACACTTGCCCATAGGAAATGTTTTAGAGAAACTACCAGATACTATTGGTCTAAAGGGGGGTCCTTATTATCTTTATGTACTTTGGGTATGCCTACCAAAGTAGCTACCTTAGGAAATTTAACCTTGATAAACTTATATATTTAATCTGTAATTCTACCCTCTAATAGGTATTCTTCTATATATGAATCTATACGCTGATAAGCTATATTCAATTCATTTAATGAGATTGTCTCATAATTCCCAGTTAAATATAGTATGTCATATATTTTCTTTGTATACTGTATATTATCTTATAAAACTATTCCTCCCCTTTATCTGGTTTCATTATTCTAATATCACTTTCATATTTAATTTTGTAAAGCGATTGTAATTCTTCATATGATAAATTTTTAATGTTTGAACCCTGTTTCAAGTGATTATACTCCTGATATATTTCTCTTGTAACTACCTTGTCAAAACATCTACAACATGGTGATTGGGTGACATAAACATACTCTTAGTATTTATTTGATTATTAACTCCCTTACTCACATAATTATAATCCTTTTTTGGTACATTATCAAAAAATATGTCCAAATTAATCTTCCTAATGTATTTCTTAAAATCAATTAATACTTCAGTTAAGTTAAATTTAGGATTAGGTATGAATTTCATACCTTTCTCAAATAAATTAAAATGAACAGTTTCAATAGATGTTTTAGAATAATTATAAATATTAAAATTATTATAAGAATAAATATTCCCTTTGTTATTTGATTGTCACTATTTTCTACTAATTTATCAATATTTATATTATTGCTACATTGTTTATTATCTTTATTATTATTATTGTCATCTGAAATATTATCATATTTTAAAGACTTTGGTTTATCGGTTTCACTTCTAGGAAAAGAGACTACTTCTATTTTTGTTAATACTGGTTGTAATTCTTTTTCCTGTAAAAAATTCTCTTTCTGATTGGTTCTCTGATATGGTTGACCTATATCTCTTGGATATCTCTGAAATTCCTGTCCCTCGTATTGTCTTCTTAATCCATATTGATCCTGAATATTATTATTATTATTATTTCTACTATTATTATATTTATATTTATTATAATTATTATAAGCATATTTATTATAAGCAATATAGCCTTGTGCATCCTCCTTTTGGGGACTGGGCCAATTATAGGCTGTACCTTTATTATAGTGTTCCCTGTCCCTCAACACTTTATTTTGTTTACATTGGCTTATTTTAACAACCCATTTCTCTGCTTCCACAAATTGCCTATTATATAATTTTTCCCATTCCATAAATAATAAATCATTGACAATACATACATTAAGTTTTTCAGCTTCTTGTATCAGCTTACTCAGTCTTTCATCATTATACTTAACTAATAATCTCATATAATTAAATCCACACTCATCAAAAAACATATTAAATTCATGTTTACCAGTATTAGTCAGATCTAAAGCCATGGGTAACTTAAAAAATCTAAGCCCCATTGGAACTATCTTATTATCTATACATTTTGATAAATACACATTGTCTAATTTCAGTCCATTGATAGTCTTTAGTTTCTTTCCCAAAGTATAGATCATAGTTTTTAAACACCAAGTCTCTTCTATAGCATCAACTTGTGTATTGGCAACAATATTTCTTCCTTCCTTTTGGTCAATGTTTTAGTTAACATTATAAAAGAAATAACTGCAAGCCATAACAGTTAAATAATTTACTACAAAATGTATGCCACTATTAGATTAGGTTGTGGCTACAGTGGCCTACAAAAAATCAAAAAGGATATGGTCCAGCATTATGTGAGATGAACTGATTGCTGACATTTGGGTTGAAGTGAAACAGATGAAACTTGTGAGCTAAGCATGTTCACTTAGTTGAAATCTGTCAAGGAAGTGCTTTTGTATGCATAGTGAATTGTTTTGGGTGAAACTAGGCCCAATTTTTGGTACAAAACATTATTTTGTGAATCTAAACGATTATGTAGAGTTTTCAGAGAGTCACTCACTATATTCTTCGCTATGAAAGAGAGAGACGATAATGAATTGGAAAGACTAGAAATTGAAAATATTATCACTCAAGTGACACCACGAATGAGCTGTAGATATTGTTCCATTAGTCAGGAAGGACAATTTAATAAGTCTGTAAATGGTGACTTTAAATTAAGTGTGAAGTAAGCTGATACTACCAAAAGATCTGCTCTAGCAAGAATAAAACAGTTAGAGATCATGCTGAATGACCAAACTGTGTTTTCAAAAGCTGATTCATTGTTCAGTTATCAAGTATCAAAAGATGAGGATTCAAAGGAATATGTAACCATTAATGCACAGAGATGTGTCTATGTTGAACACTTTATCTTTACTTTCACTGACCCTGCTCATCCTCAGCTAATAATTAACTTTATATCTGATTGAACTCCAGTTACTATCTCCCCCTGTGTCTTTGTGTCCAGTTTTATTTTGCTTCATTTTGGCATCCTGGGACCCACTCCAATGTTTGCATTTTGTTCAGTAATCGTTTTCTGATGTAGTGTGTGAAGTGCTTTGCTGAAGCCTAAATAGGTGAACAGAATGTGGATATCATAGTGTGAGTGTGATATGACCATCATTTGTACCTGATACACTTTTCTCCAGCTGTGCATACTAACAACAGCTAATACAGAAGATTATCTACCTTTGACAGTCTTTGTAGTAGCCCTGTCTCTGCTTAGCAGCACTGGACATTGTGCCACAGGATCAGATGTAGCTTTGTAGTAGCCCTGTGTTTAGCAGCACTGGACATCATACCACAGGATCATGCCTCCTGAACCTGATCGACTTCTTTGAGGCAGTCACCAAAGCTGTGGGGGGTAAGGTGGTTCACACAGCCTATCTTGACCTCGCCAAGTCTTTCAACACCGTCCCCCATTCTGGAATTTATAGCTAAACTCACTAAACTAGGTATAAATCTCAACGTCATAAGATGGGTTGCCAACTGGCTCACTGACAGAACCCACACTGTAAAAGTTGCAGATTCCAAATCTGACCTCAAAGCAGTGACAAGTGGAGTACCACAGGGTTCCATCCTGGGACCTCTCCTGTTTGGTATCTACTTCTCTGAAGTACAGGCTAACACAGAAGGCCTCTGGCTAATGACGTTTGCAGATGACTGCAAACTAGGAGCCATAGTCAAGTCTCCAAATGATGTGGACATCCTACAGAAGGGCCTCACTGAGACAGATGCCTGGTGTCAGAGCCATGGCCTCAAGCTCAATGCCAAAAAGTGCAGTGTCATCCCCTTTGGTAAAAACTCTGTACCCATGAACTACCACATAGGCAGCAATCTACTTAACACTGAATGCATGATAAGAGACCTTAGGACCCAGGTGGACAGTAGTCTCTCCTTTGATAGTCACATCGCCACAGTAGTCAGGAAGTCCTTCTACATGGCACACCTCATCATAAAAGGGTTCTCATCCAGGAAAAAAGAGGTCATTGTTCCCCTCTACTCTTCACTCATTAGACCCATTATAGAGTACAGCGCCCCTTTTGGAATGTACCTCACAAGACATCTGCAGCAACTGGAAAGGCCACAGAAGTACCTCACAAAGAGGATTACTGGCCTCAAACAAATGCTCTACACTGACCACCTCAAAAAACTCCAGCTTTACTCCGTAGCATATCACCTACTCTGAGATGATCACTGCCTAACATATAAAGTTATGTCAGACCCAGAGCTGTTGGACATGCTACACCTAAAGAAATCCCAATCCCTCCAAGCTATACGCTCTAGGGACCTAAACCTTGGCACCACAATAAACAGGACACACTGGAGGGATATATTCCTGTCCCAGAGACTTCCTATGCTCTGGAACAAGCTACCCATCTATGTCAAGCAAAGTTCTTCATTAGCACTCTTCAAGAAAAATCTTGATGAGTGGATGGGAAATAGGAAATACACCCCGGGGATCACTTCTGTGTCTCTGCTCAACAGTAGCACAGTAAAATAGCTTTCTTGGGTGGCGCAAGCCATGGAACCTTGTTGGCTAGGCTTACGTAGGCCCTTGGGCCGATAGCCTAGTACCTACCTATGAACCTATTGTAGTAGCCCTGTCTGTGTTAAGCAACACTGGACAGCATGCAGCAGGATCAGATGTAGCTTTGTAGTAGCCCTGTCTGTGTCTAACAGCACTGGACATCATGCCGCAGGATCAGATGTAGTTTTGTAGTTTTGTAGTAGCCCTGTCTGTGTTGAACAGCACTGGACATCATACCACAGGATCAGTTGTAACTTTGTAGTAGCCCTGTCTGTGTTTAGCAGCACTAGACATCATACCACAGGATCAGATGTAGCTTTGTAGTAGCCCTGTCTGTGTTTAACAGCACTGGACATCATGCAGCAGGATCAGATGTAGCTTTGTAGTAGCCCTGTCTGTGTTGAACAGCACTGGACATCATGCAGCAGGATCAGATGTAGCTTTGTAGCAGCCCTGTCTGTGTTGAGCAGCACTGGAAATCATACCACAGGATCAGATGTAGCTTTGTAGTAGCCCTGTCTGTGTTGAGCAGCACTGGACATCATACCACAGAATCAGATGTAGCTTTGTAGTAGCCCTGTCTGTGTTGAGCAGCACTGGACATCATGCCGCAGGATCAGATGTAGTTTTGTAGTAGCCCTGTCTGTGTTTAACGGCACTGGACATCATGCAGCAGGATCAGATGTAGCTTTGTAGTAGCCCTGTCTGTGTTGAACAGCACTGGACATCATGCAGCAGGATCAGATGTAGCTTTGTAGCAGCCCTGTCTGTGTTGAGCAGCACCGGGCACCATGCAGCAGGATCAGATATAGCTTTGTAGTAGCCCTGTCTGTGTTTAACAGCACTGGACATCATACCACAGGATCATATGTAGCTTTATAGTAGCCCTGTCTGTGTTGAACAGCACTGGACATCATGTCGCAGGATCAGATGTAGCTTTGTGGTAGCCCTGTCTGTGTTTAACAGCACTGGACATCATGCCTCAAGATCAGATGTAGCTTTATAGTGGCCCTGTCTGTGTTTAGCAGCACTGGACATCATGCCACAGGATCAGATGTAGCTTTGTAGTAGCCCTGTCTATGTTGAGCAGCACTGGACATCATGCAGCAGGATCAGATGTAGCTTTGTAGTAGCCCTGTCTGTGTTTAACAGCACTGGACATCATGCCTCAGGATCAGATGTAGTTTTGTAGTAGTCCTGTCTGTGTTGAACAGCACTGGACATCATGCAGCAGGATCAGATGTAGCTTTGTAGTAGCCCTGTCTGTGTTGAACAGCACTGCACATCATGCAGCAGGATCAGATGTAGCTTTGTAGCAGCCCTGTCTGTGTTGAGCAGCACCGGGCACCATGCAGCAGGATCAGATATAGCTTTGTAGTAGCCCTGTCTGTGTTTAACAGCACTGGACATCATACCACAAGATCATATGTAGCTTTATAGTAGCCCTGTCTGTGTTGAACAGCACTGGACATCATGTCGCAGGATCAGATGTAGCTTTGTGGTAGCCCTGTCTGTGTTTAACAGCACTGGACATCATGCCTCAAGATCAGATGTAGCTTTATAGTGGCCCTGTCTGTGTTTAGCAGCACTGGACATCATGCCACAGGATCAGATGTAGCTTTGTAGTAGCCCTGTCTATGTTGAGCAGCACTGGACATCATGCAGCAGGATCAGATGTAGCTTTGTAGTAGCCCTGTCTGTGTTGAACAGCACTGCACATCATGCATCAGGATCAGATGTAGCTTTGTAGCAGCCCTGTCTGTGTTGAGCAGCACTGGAAATCATACCACAGGATCAGATGTAGCTTTGTAGTAGCCCTGTCTGTGTTGAGCAGCACTGGACATCATACCACAGAATCAGATGTAGCTTTGTAGTAGCCCTGTCTGTGTTGAGCTGCAATGGACATCATGCCACAGAATCAGATGTAGTTTTGTAGTAGCCCTGTCTGTGTTTAACAGCACTGGACATCATGCAGCAGGATCAGATGTAGCTTTGTAGTATCCCTGTCTGTGTTGAGAAGCACTGGACATCATGCAGCAGGATCAGATGTAGCTTTGTAGCAGCCCTGTCTGTGTTGAGCAGCACCGAGCACCATGCAGCAGGATCAGATATAGCTTTGTAGTAGCCCTGTCTGTGTTTAACAGCACTGGACATCATACCACAGGATCATATGTAGCTTTATAGTAGCCCTGTCTGTGTTGAACAGCACTGGACATCATGTCGCAGGATCAGATGTAGCTTTGTGGTAGCCCTGTCTGTGTTTAACAGCACTGGACATCATGCCTCAAGATCAGATGTAGCTTTATAGTGGCCTGTCTGTGTGTAGCAGCACTGGACATCATGCCACAGGATCAGATGTAGCTTTGTAGTAGCCCTGTCTATGTTGAGCAGCACTGGACATCATGCAGCAGGATCAGATGTTGCTTTGTAGTAGCCCTGTCTGTGTTGGGCAGCACTAGACATCATGCAGCAGGATCAGTTGTAGCACTGGTATGTATCATTGTGGCTCAGAGCTAATGCATGCTGTCTGCAGACACTGTTCTGAACAGCCGTTGTATGGTATAGCAGAGGCAACATGCACAGTCACTGTAGACACTGGCAGATGGTGTAAATGAGGCCACTGTTCTTTTGTATACAGTGATGAGCTAAGTGAGTGTCTCTTGATGTCTCATGGTGCTGATAGTCATATTTGCCTCAGATGGACACTTATCCAATCAGTTCTGCTGTGCTCTTAGCCTATAGCATACCTTCTAGCCACACACAGTCAGTTGTTGGTTTCTCTATTTGTACTGTCTTATGCAGCTGTGAGAAAACAATGAGTGATAATGTGCTCTTGTTGTAATTGTTTCTGAGTGTGTCGCACTGTGTCTTTTTCATGCTGTGTAGTTCAGTGAATTGTGTTCTCTACATTGCATAATGAGTCGGGTGTCTGAGGGTAGTTGTAAAATATACTCTATTAGATGTACAACAATTTCCTTTTATCACACACTGAGATATGTCACAGTTTAGGTCAAAATGTGCATAGTATATACACTACACAGTTTACCCACCCTTCCAGCTTTTACACATCAGTGGCTTATGCATTTGCATCAAGTTTATTTTATGTTCAGTGCCGTTGATGACATCACAGAAACATTTTGAGTGCACAAACAGAATACACATCTGCCACATATTATGCTCAGTACAGTTCAGATTATTGCATACACATGTTGTGTTCATTCTGTGGCATATGTTTATAGTGTGGTCCTGTTCATATAATACTTTTCACGGTCTAATGAACTCCCAGTAGTTATTGTGTATTTGAATGGAAACAAAACCATTGTTAAGATATCAAGTAGGTATCCACATATGATCACACTGGCCTTTTGTTCTGCAAACATCTATCTACTTTCATCTGCTTAATTCCACAGAGCATAATAGTAATAATAGTTTATGCCAACAGAAAGCTCCCTCAGTTTATTTATTCTGAGAAAAAAGGCCGGTGCTCAGTTTGCAACTTCCTGACTGCCGTTTTGTAATGAAAATATTCTTGGTCACATCCCACTTTTACTTTTGACCTAGACTATAACGTATCCCAGTGTGTGATCTGAGGAAAGTGTTGTCATAGGATTTATAAATTCTGGTATGTCAGAAGTGGATTCATGTTCTTATATGTGAACTTTTTCATTGTACTGATGATGACGTTGCTGTTCTTACATGTTGGATCCGAAGCATCATTATAACATTTATTTTTATTATTATTTATTTTTATTTTTTATAGTGTGTTTCGACTTCTTGAACTTCCCGTTCTGGCTTCAAAGGCAATGCCACCTCCTATAAATATTTGGGTAGCGGACAACATCGAAGGACCTGACAAGTAAAGATTGCACTTTTTAAAATATTTGCTTTTTGTCCAAAAGTTTATTAAATTTTATAGATGAAAAATAGATATTACAAATTGATACAGTTTAACATTCAGTAAGTATAAGACTTGTTATACAATAACAGCTCATTGCTATTTAAAAACGAGTATGCTGACTGGACAGCCCAGCATGCATGCTCATTGTAAATTGAGCATATACCAGTAGAAAAAAGTCCATCTGCTGAAGTACCCCTGAGCAGCCAGAATTTTCTTTTGGTATATGCTATGAAAGATTCACCAAAATATGACAAAAATCAGGTATTTTATGACAAACTAAAACAGAAACAGAAGCAGAAACATACCTCATTTTCCAGTTATTTCTCCACTGTCCCTGTAAGTGTCTATCTTTCAACACTTAAAAATAAATAAACAAGTTTGGGAATATACGTCCCATAGACATGTGCAGTACAACAGTATAACAAAGGCAAGGCAGACGAAGGCAGAATTACCCTTGTACAGCCGCATTATCTCAGAAAGTTAAGTTATTTTTTTTCCTTAAATGATGTTATTGTATAAAAGCAATTACCCGATCCTATACAAACACACAGTCACTCCTGGGAAAGGCTGGCACAGGTTCATGAGTTATACCCCCTTCTGCCCAGGCTATAAGGTAGTAATCACTGCCACCAACTACTCATCAGTTAACCAAAGGGTGTCCAATTCTACTGTGCAATGTTACTGTTACCCAAATAGTAAGTGTGACGAACAGTAAGGTTATTGGAGTGGTTTGTAAAGTATCACCAAATACATGCAAGTAGTCTAAGAGCTTAAATTATCTCTACATAAAACAGCCAGAGTTAAAAGGTTTAAAATATGTAAAAATAAATAATAAAAACATAAGACAATACTCATTGATTCAACACAGTGACAATAGAGAGTTCAGAAATCACAGGAAATACTTTAAAACAACATTGCAGGACAGTCTGACATAAATATAAAAAACAGCTAGACTAATCTTGCTATTTCTATCAATCTCTAAGAGAAATACTAAGATCTAAATCCAACTTACAGACAAAGCAATTGCTGGTGAGTTGTTAACAGGTCTGAAGACAAATACAAACTGCAATCTCTTTCTCTCGATATATATTGATAATACGGATTACTGCTAAGTCATTTCATTGTGATCTGCAGCTGCCAGGAAGCCACAGCAATAAAAGACACTTTACATGTGAGACCTAGTAATTATCTCTGTCTTAAGAAAACAGAAAGAATTTCCAGCTGCAGACATCCTGTCTCTTAGCGTGAGCTAACACACAGTTGTAAAATTCTTTATCAGCTTATTTTCTTAAAGTTTTTGACACATTTCTGCTATCTTTGAGCAGGGTGCACTGTGGTTATATTTCTGAAGCTCAGCACATGACACAGTTTTCTTACATTTGTAAAACAAGCCTGTGGATCATATTAATATTTTCAATGACATAGAATTATTTACAAAATTCTATCTAGCTGGGCTGGTGGCCTTCAGTTTATCACACACTCATGCACAATTGTAGATTATTGCTTAAATAAAATATAAATGAGAAATGATATAAATCTTAGCTGGTTTAAGCTATGAATGAAAATATACATTCTATGAAAATGATTCAGCTTAAAGAAAAGAATGGAAACAAAAAGAAAAGAAAAAAGAAATATGCAACAAAAAATTAGAGAGTAATTGTATGCAAAACTTCAAAAAGCAGAAGATACCACTCCTCTGAAACAGACTCCCCATCCAAGTAAAACAAAGGTCATCCATGTCCACATTCAAGCATAATTTGGATCTATGGCTGGGAAAAATAATATTTCCCCAGGACACCCTCTGTGCTAGTGACAGACACAGGCAGCTCCTAAATGTTTTATCCCATGCATGGGTTCCCTTAAATTATTTATGGTATGATCCCAGTTATTTTCACTAGAGGTAATACGTAATTATCAACCATGGGATGGGTAAGGCCAATCTAACACCAAATGGTATAGGTTAATTCAAATACCAAAAGGGAAATTGAGTGACCTTTATACTTTCTTACCTATGAACCTTAATAACTCAGCATACTGTCCTTGGTGTTCACCAAGGATCCCATCATGGTCAGTAAGAGCTGGAGCTAAAAGGAACTGTTTCTGTCATTACAGAATATGTGATTTAGAGACATGTTAGCTGCAGTCAGAACACACCTCATTATAGGTAAATTTGCATGTCACCAAATCACAGACATCCGCCATTCATTCACACACACACACACACACACACACACACACACACACACACACACACACACACACACACACACACACACACACACACACACACACACACACTCACTCTCACACACACTCACTTGAGGCCACTGATTCATCTGCATATACTCACACCTGCAGATACACACTCACCCCCACCTTACCAATATCCAGTATTTGTCTGGTAAACTAGTTTGTGCACTTTCAAGTAACAGTCTCGTCCACTGAAAGTAATGACTGAACACAAACTTTTAACCTAGATAATTAACTCAAGCCAGTAGAGCTATTTTACACAGTGACTCACTTCTTTGAATTGCTTAGCTGCTAAATGCCTCACCATTGGCATTTCTGCGGGAGATCATGTGATTAATTGCAATAGGCTAATCCCCTGGGATGCCTCATTGGCATATAGCAAGGCCAAGAAGATGGCCCACAGTGTTGATCTTCCAGACAATGTAAAATCACTGCAGTGGGCATGCCTCTCAATCAGAAAGGGCCACCACCATTGGTAGTACCTTGAGTTAGGCCTTAGCTCTGGTGGCAGACCTTTCTGAGTGCAAGCCCGTGTTAATTTGTTTCTAGTATTATACCTAGCTTTACTAAAAAAACTTTGCTTCAAATAATAAAATGATTATTTTATATAACTGAGTAATACATATTCAAATCTTTCAGTCAAAGGAGGAATATTCATTTTCCAGTTCATTACAATTGTTTTCAAAGCCACTGCTAGAACTATTCATAATAATGTACTTTGTTTAGATGTAATTGAGTATGGTAATAGAGAATTAAATAGAATTAAATGTTTACTGATAATACAATTATTTTTCCATAAAATGTGACCAAAATTTTGAACATCTGCCTAAATTTATTAGGTAGTTGTTTGTCATAAAGTGCATGGCATTCATCAGTTTTTGTTATGATGCTACAATTCCATTTTCCAAAGACATTTTAACAATCCTGCATGGAATGGATAATTATCAATGTGAGCATTTCTCAGTATGAAACCCCCAAGTGTGGAGTGCTTTGAACACATGATTTTATGAAACCCCCAAGTGTGGAGTGCTTTGAACACATGATTTTAAGAAGCCCCCAGGTGTGGAGTGCTTTGAACACATGATTTTAAGATCACACGTTTTTCATTTTCATTGTTCAGAAATGATGCATCAGTCATAACATTCCAATAATTCTGATGGATGTTTCATTTGTTTTGCAGTGTAGTTTTATGTAATCTGGATAAACAGGGACATTCTGAAATATTCACAATGCCACAAGGAATACTAATCATCGAGGATATAACACAGAGTGCTTAACTCTGTAGTATGACCAGTACAGACCCCATATCTCAACCAAAATGCTACACAGTAAAATTAGAGTAGTCACATTACGGAACTGTAGCAAAGTGAGTGCTGTACAGCAGGTCATGTGACCAGTGTGGCAAGACAGATAGGGCTGGTATGGACACAAAGGTTGGCACACCAGTGGATGGATGCAAACATACAGAGGAAGGGCAACTGGTAATGGGAAAGATCAGATTACAAACAGGGGACTGCAGAGTGAGACATAATGAAGGAGAACACCATGACAAGGACAGGTCAGGGTACAACAGCGTTTCCTTGACAGAAAAAGAGAGACCCTACCCACATTGTCAAGACTGGTTGGTCATGTAACAGTCTCAGCCATAACATTGACACATTGAGACAGTACATCTGCCACTACACGTCAGACATGACTATATGCCATCCCTAATAATGAGTGACCGATGCAGACTCCTTAATAATATTCTCAGAAGAGGAGCGTTGACCCACTCTTGAGAAGTGGCCACAAAGGACACTAGTAAGCACCCCTGTTCCCCTTTAGCAGAGGGACCTTCTATCTCATGCTAAGAGGCAGGCCTGCCAACTTTCTGTAACCCGGCACTAGGCATACTGGCCAGAGATAGCTCAGGTGAATGCAGCCACTACACATTATATAGTAGCACAGCTCTACATGCTAAATGTATTTATTTATTTATTTATTTATTTATTTACATTTGTTTACCAGGAAAATCTGACTGGGCCAGAAGCCCATTTTCAGCAGAAGCCCAGGGAGAAAAGCTCCACAGAAATACAAACAATATACAATAGTTAGATAGAACAACAGTATGCATACAGTAAGATGCAGAATACATATAATCTAGTTAGTCTTTACAAAGTAGCATTCCATACAGTTTTCTAGTAGATACAGGTTCAAAAAGAAAAACACATAAGCATTTCAGTAAAGATCACTGTGAGAAAAATAAAATGGTAACTGTGCACATATTAAATAATAGTTATGACCAAATGACATTTCCTTGATATATATTTATTTTTGAGTAGTAATGAACACTGAGGAGACAGAGAATATGAGGTAAGGAGTGGACGGTGTGTTGAGAGAGTTATAGATATCTTGTCAGTCAAGTTTGGCACAGGAGCAATGCCAGTTCTTGGGTCGATGTTCAAATAGTAGTTTGAAATTGGTAGAATCAGGTATGTTTTGGAGGGTGTGGGGTAGAGAGTTCCATAATTTGGATATTTGATTTGAGAATAGGGTTTTACCATAAGTGTTGTTAGCTTTGTTTACTGTGAGAATGTTTCTGTCTGCAGATCTTAGACTTCGTGGGCATGAGTAGGGAACAACAAGTTCCTTGAGGGATGGACAACTGTCAGGGTGGAAGATGATATTGTGTGTGAATTTAAGTTGGTAGAGATGAAGAAGGTTAGGTAGCGCGAGCCAATTTAATTTATGTAGAGCAATACAATGGTGGGTTTGGTGGAGAAGATTGGCTGCAAAATGGACTATTTTGTTGGAGCAAGTTTTCAGTTTAGTTAAGTCTGATTTTTGTAAGGTGGTAAAGAGGGGGAAAGCATATAAGAGTGTAGAGAGGAGGAATGTTCTGGATATGGCTAGTCTGGTATTGTCAGTGAGGAATGGCTTGCTTCTGTACAGTGAGCTGATGTGAACTTTCTTAATTGTGGTGGCTATGTGTTTGTCAAATCTGAGTTTTTTGTCATTTGTCACTCCAAGGAGTTTTGTATGCTCTGCTGGTTGGATGACTGTGTTGTTTGCTGAGAGAATAGTGAAAGGAGGGGTGGTCGGTGATTGTTTGCTACTGGTAAATAGCATTAGCTGTGTCTTTTTGGGGTTGAGGATTAGTTGTGATTTACTTAGATATATTTCTATATTATTAAAAGCTTGTTGGGCTACTATTTGAAGGTCTGGTAAGGTATCTGCTGAGCAAATTAAAGCTGAATCATATGCATACTGAACAACTTTAGCATGTGTTGTGGATGAGGCTAAATCTTTGGAGAGGATGGTGAAAAGAAGGGGTCCTAGTATGGACCCTTGGGGGACCCCAACCGAGACAGGCAGAAGTGGTGAGAGTTTGGATTTCCATCATACTGCTTGTTGTTTGTTAGAAAGATAGCTTAGGAACCAGGAGAGGGAAGTCTTTGATAGGTTTAGTGAGGCAAGGGTATTAAGGAGTTTCTGATGTGAGACAGTGCTGAACACTTTTGACATGTCTAGGAAGATTGATGCTACTTGCTGGTTTGAATTTCTCAGCTGGTTGATAGTGTTAGGAAAATGAATTAGGGCTGTGGTGGTGCTATGTTTTGTTCTGAAACCATGTTGGGAGGGAGAGATAAGGTTGTGAGGTAGGAGGTATTGTAATAATTGAGTGTGGATACATTTTTCCAGAATTTTGACACGGGGGAAAGGATGGCTATGGGTCTGTAATTGTTTAATTCTGCTGATGTTCCTCCTTTATGCGGAGGGGTGATGTAGGAAATTTTCCATAATCGTGGGACATATTGTTCTGCTATAGACCTATTTACCATAATGAAGACAGGCGGAGCTATGGCATCAGCTAACAGTTTAAGGTACTCATTGGGGAGTTGGTCAGCTGCTAAGGAAGAAGGTTTCAGTTTTTTCAGCCTTGTTCTTATGGTGCTAGTTGGGACAGGTATGAGGTCAAAAAAGTTGTTATTAGTTTCCACATTAGGTGGAAGAGACAGAGGGGTGGAATTGTTCCCTGTAATTAAGGATAGGATGGTGTTTATAAAGTAGATGTTGATTTGTGAGGCAATACTCACACTTTGGTTATTGGTTGTTGGTTCTGGAGTTGTAGCTTTACCTGGGTAGAGGAGTGAGTTAATTGCTTGTCAGAACCTTTTCGGGATTGTTTTCATATTTGTTTTACATAGTTGTATAATACTTTTTTGTCTAGCTTGAGTTTTTTTTGTTTGATTGCGGAGCTGCTGGTATGCTAGCAGAGTTTTATTGTCTTTTGTTTTTTGGTATTGATTGTATAATACTTTTTTGTCTAGCTTGAGTTTTTTTTGTTTGATTGCGGAGCTGCTGGTATGCTAGCAGAGTTTTATTGTCTTTTGTTTTTTGGTATTGATACCAGCTTTTGTCCCTTAGTTTTTGAAGTTTAGTGGTTTCTTTTGATATCTAGGGCAATGTCTTATTTTTAACACAACATGTACGAGTTGGTGCTAAGCTCTTTAGAATAGCTAGAATTGTGTCACTGACGTATGTTATGGCCTGGTCAAGTTGGAGACGATGGAGTGGTGTCCAGTTGCATTTATTGAGCATGTCTATGAATGCTTCATTGGAGAAGTTTTTAGTATTTCATATGACCTTGTAAACTATGGTTCTGGGTAAGATGAGCTGATGATGGAGTAAGTAGGTAAGTCTATGGTCACTTAAATTATTTGGAAGGCATCCAGAGAGATAGTTGTGGGTGGTACTGTTGATAAGGGACCAGTCTAAGATAGATTCCCTTTTGCTATGTTATCTATTTGTGTGGGAAAATGGATTGTTTGGGAGAAACCATGTAGATTTATGAAGGTAGAGGGGCTATCACCAGTGCACGTGTTACAGTCTAAGTTGACGTCACCTGTAATAATGGTTTCTTGGGTGTAGGTGGAGGCTGGCCAGGCTGAGTTTCTCAATGGCAGTGGAAGTATTCTTGGGAGGTATGTAAGTGGATATTATGGTAATATTTTTCTTTGAGTTGATTCTGAGCCGTGTTACTAGAACTTCAAAATTATCATAAGGGTATTTGATGGGTAGGTAGTCGCCACCTTTCTTCCTGATCCTGTCTAACCTGTGTACATTATAACCTTGTAGGAGTATGCCTGGGTCTCTTATATGAGATTTTAGCCAAGTTTCTGTTGCTATAAGAATGTCTGCTGAGTACTGTGCAATGAATGCATGAAAGTCTGTGATCTTGTAAACTAGGCTTCTAAGGTTCATGTTAAGAATGAGAAGGTCAGTAGTTTTAATATGAGGAAGGGCTGGAATGGTACCCATGATGGTATGTTGTGCAGTATGTGGCCCAGGATTGGGGTGTATATCACCACTACGGAGAATCTGTGACATTACACATACATGTTTGTGCGACAATTTGGAGAGTATGTGAAGGTGTTTGGTGAAGTAGTTAGTGGTATTACTTGCAACTAGATGTTTGAAGTGGAAGTATGCAGTAGGTGTATGATTGTAGAGTTGGGGGAAGACGGCAAGGTAGGAGAGTGAGGAGTGGATGGTATTAGTATAATATAGTGTGAGGCTATGGACATGTTGTATCTGTAAGTGACTGTAGAATGTTAGATAGTATGCAGATAGCAGTAAGATATAGTGTGTGGGCAGGAGAAAGTAGCATGGTGTGTATTCTTTTTAAAAAAGTAGGTTACCTGGATGGTGTGATGAAGATATAGGGAAAAAGGGGTGTTGATGTAGTGAGGTGGAGGTAGTGTGATTAAGGACTGTTGCAATTAAGTTGTGTGAGGAGAGAGAGGAGTGTTACAAATAGTGTGATTGGTTAACTGAGGCGTGACTAGCAAATGGTGGCTAATTCTTGATGGGGAAGTTATGGGAGTGGTTAGCACTGGAATAAGTCTAGGTGATCCAGGGGTGGGTGGGAATGGGGGTAGGATAGGGAGCAGAATGAGCCTGAGCATAGTGAAGAACTGAGCGGGCTGACACTCCCTCACAGAAGACTGCAAAGAAAAACAATCAGTATGAGAAGTAGAAGCTTTGGAGCTACAAAGTCAGTATGAGAAGCAGAAACTTTGGAGCTATAAAGTAAGTGAAAGCAAGGATGACATAGAGGCAAAAATGTAGGAGTGTAAGCAGATAGTTGCAGACACACTATATTTATTGCCATGGTGTGTAAGTAAAAAAAGGAAGGCAAATCTGTCTGGGGACAAAATACACCAAGTAAATGGTACTAGCCTTACTTTACAGGAATTCTAATGAGGAGTCAAATTTAGTTGAGACAAGATACAAGCTGAATATTATTAGTTGTGCCACTTAGTGGCAAGAGACCAAGCTAAAGGATAAAAAAACAGAATAAATGCAACACATTTGTACACAAGTCCATAACAAATAGCCTTTAAGTTGGACAGCTTGTTTGGACCTCCATAAGCAGAAATGTTGGCACACTGCCCTAACCTCTGCCTCCCACAGGTGAAGTAAGTCTGTGTGGTGCCTCTGCATGTCACTGTAGCAGTGCCTGCATTGTCCATCCTTGCTGGTGATGTCAATGGCATGACACATTTCCCTGGGGTGCTGATGCCAGGCATCAACGTTATATAAAAGATAATGTGAGTAGCCCAACAGGTACCCATGATAAACTGTGTGTAACAGGTGTTCCTGAAAGTCTCTATGCAGCACAGAACCCAGACAGTCCCTGTGGAGCAAGTAACTCTGATAGTCCCTGCTCAGCAGGTACCTTTAATATTCAATATGACTCAGGTGTTCCTGATAGTTGATGTGGAACAGGTGTTCCTGATAGCCCCAGTGCAGCAGGTACCCATAATAGTCCCTTTGCAGCAGGGGTTCTTGAAAGTACTTATCCAGCAGGTAAACTCTGATAGTACCAATGCAGCAGGTACCCTTGGTAGTATCTAGGCAGCAGGTGCTCCTGATAGTACATGTGCAGCAGGCACCCCTGATAGTCCCTATGCAGCAGATTCCTCTGGTAGTCCCTGTGCAGCGGGTACCCCTGATAGTCCATGTGCAGCAGATAGCCCTGTTAGTACCTGTACAGCAGGTAACCCTGATAGTCCCTGTGCAGCAGGTTCCCCTGGTTGTCCTTGTGCACCAGATGCCCCTCGTCATCCATGTGCAGCAGATGCCCGTGATAGCCCTATGCTATAGGTACCTCTGATAATCCCTTTGCAGCAGGTATCCCTTATAATCCCTTTGCAGCAGGTAACCTTGATGGCCCCTGTGCAGCAGATAGCTCTGTTAGTACCTGTGCAGCAGGTACCCCAATAGTCCCTGTACAGCAGGTAACACTGATAGTTCCATTGCAACAGGTACCCCTGATAATCCCTTTGAGCAGGTAAACCTGATTGTCCCTGTGCAGCAGGTACCCCGATAGGCCCTGAGCAGCAGATAGCCCTGTTAGTACCTGTGCAGCAGGTGCCCCGATAGTCCCTTTGCAGCAGGTAAACCTGATAGTCCATGTGCAGCAGGTTCCTCTGGTAGTCTCTGTGCAGCAGATAGCCCTGTTAGTACCTGTGCAGCAGATACCTTTAATATTCAGTATGACTCAGGTGTTCCTGATAGTTGATGTGGAGCAGGTGTTCCTGATAGTCCCAGTGCAGCAGGTACCCATAATAGTCCCTTTGAAGCAGGTGTTCTGGAAAGTACTGATCCAGCAGGTAAACTCTGATAGTACCAATGCAGCAGGTACCCTTGGTGGTATCTATGCAACAGGTTCTCCTGATAGTCCATGTGCAGCAGATAGCCCTGTTAGTACCTGTACAGCAGGTATCCCGATAGTCCCTGTACAGCAGGTAACCCTGATAGTCCCTGTGCAGCAGGTTCCCCTGGTTGTCCTTGTGCACCAGATGCCCCTCGTCATCCATGTGCAGCAGATGCCCGTGATAGCCCCATGCTATAGGTACCTCTGATAGTCCCTTTGCAGCAGGTACCCCTTATAATCCCTTTGCAGCAGGTAACCTTGATGGCCCCTGTGCAGCAGATAGCTCTGTTAGTACCTGTGCAGCAGGTACCCCAATAGTCCCTGTACAGCAGGTAACCCTGATAATCCCTTTGCAGCAGGTAAACCTGATTGTCCCTGTGCAGCAGGTACCCCGATAGGCCCTGTGCAGCAGATAGCCCTGTTAGTACCTGTGCAGCAGGTACCCCGATAGTGCCTTTGCAGCAGGTAACCCTGATACTCCCTATGCAGCAGGTACCCCGATAGGCCCTGTGCAGCAGATAGCCCTGTTAGTACCTGTGCAGCAGGTACCCCAATAGTCCCTGTACAGCAGGTAACCCTGATAATCCCTTTGCAGCAGGTAAACCTGATTGTCCCTGTGCAGCAGGTACCCCGATAGGCCCTGTGCAGCAGATAGCCCTGTTAGTACCTGTGCAGCAGGTACCCCGATAGTGCCTTTGCAGCAGGTAACCCTGATACTCCCTATGCAGCAGGTACCCCGATAGGCCCTGTGCAGCAGATAGCCCTGTTAGTACCTGTGCAGCAGGTACCCCGATAGTCCCTTTGCAGCAGGTAAACCTGATAGTCCATGTGCAGCAGGTTCCCCTGGTAGTCCCTGTGCAGCAGATAACCCCGTTATTCCCTGCTCAGCAGATACCTTTAATATTCAGTATGACTCAGGTGTTCCTGATAGTTGATGTGGAGCAGGTGTTCCTGATAGTCCCAGTGCAGCAGAGACCCATAATAGTCCCTTTGCAGCAGGTGTTCTGGAAAGTACTGATCCAGCAGGTAAACTCTGATAGTACCAATGCAGCAGGTACCCTTGGTGGTATCTATGCAACAGGTTCTCCTGATAGTCCATGTGCAGCAGGTACCCCTGATAGTCCCTATGCAGCAGGTACCCCTGATAGTCCATGTGCAGCAGAGAGCCCTGTTAGTACCAGTACAGCAGGTATCCCCATAGTCCCTGTACAGCAGGTAACCCTGATAGTCCGTGTGCAGCAGGTTCCCCTGGTTGTCCTTGTGCACCAGATGCCCCTCGTCATCCATGTGCAGCAGATGCCCATGATAGCCCTATGCTATAGGTACCTCTGATAGTCCCTTTGCAGCAGGTACCCCTTATAATCCCTTTGCAGCAGGTAATCTTGATGGCCCCTGTGCAGCAGATAGCTCTGTTAGTACCTGTGCAGCTGGTACCCCAATAGTCCCTTTGCAGCAGGTACCCCTGATAATCCCTTTGCAGCAGGTAAACCTGATTGTCCCTGTGCAACAGGTACCCCGATAGGCCCTGTGCAGCAGATAGCCCTGTTAGTACCTGTGCAGCAGGTACCCCGATAGTCCCTTTGCAGCAAGTAAACCTGATAGTCCATGTGCAGCAGGATCCCCTGGTAGTCCCTGTGCAGCAGATCGCCCCGTTAGTCCCTGCTCAGCAGCTACCTTTAATATTCAATATGACTCAGGTGTTCCTGATAGTTAATGTGGAACAGGTGTCCCTGATAGTACCAATGCAGAAGGTACCCTTGGTGGTATCTAGGCAACAGGTTCTCCTGATAGTACATGTGCAGCAGGTACCCCTGATATTCCCTATGCAGCAGGTTCCCCTGGTAGTCCCTGTGCAGCAGGTACCCCTGATAGTCCATGTGCAGCAGATAGTCCTATTATTACCTGTGCAGCAGTTACCCCGATAGTCCCTGTACAGCAGGTTCCCCTGATACTCCCTGTGCAGCAGATAGTCCTGTTAGTACCTGTGCAGCAGGTTCCCCAATAGTCCCTATGCAGCAGATTCCCCTAGTAGTCCCTGTGCTGCAGAAAGCCCTGTTAGTACCTGTGCAGCAGATAGGCCAATTAGTACCTGTGCAGCATGTATACTGATAGTCCCTGTACAGAAGGTAACCCTGATAGTCCCTATGCAGCAGGTAACCCTGATAGTCCCTGTGCAGTGGATAGCCCTGTTAGTACCTGTGCAGCAGGTACCCCGATAGCCCATGTGGAGAAGGTCCCCCTAGTTGTCTTTGTGCAGCAGGTACCCCGATATTCCCTGTACTGCATGTAACCCTGATAGTCTCTATGCAGCAGGTACCCCTGGTAGTCTCTGTGCAGCAGGTTCCCCTGGTAGTCCCTGTGCAGCAGGTTCCCCTGATATTCCCTGTGCAGCTGATAGCCCTGCTAGTACCTGTGCAGCAGGTACCCTAATAGTCCCTGTACAGCAGGTAAACCTGATAGTCCCTTGGAAGCAGGTACCCCTGATAATCCCTTTGTAGCAGGTAACCCTGATTGCCTCTGTGCAGCAGATAGCCCTGTTAGTACCTGTGCAGCAGGTACCCCTGATAATCCCTTTGCAGCAGTTAAACCTAATAGTCCCTGTGCAGCAGGTTCCCCTGATTGTCCCTGTGCAGCAGATAGCCCTGTTAGTACCTGTGCAGCAGGTACCCTGATAGTCCCTGTACAAAAGGTTCCCCTGATAGTGTCTGCACAGCAGATAGCCCTGTTAGTACCTGTGCAACAGGTACCCTGATAGTCTATGTACAGCAGGTAACCCTGATAGTGCCTATGCACCAGCTTCCCCTGATTGTCCCTGTGCAGCAGATAGCCCTGTTAGTACCTGTGCAGTAGGTACCCTGATAGTCTCTGTACAAAACGTTCCCTGATAGTCTCTGCACAGCACATAGCCCTGTTATGACCTGTGCAGCAGGTTCCCCAATAGTCCCTGTGCAGCTGGTTTGCCTGGTAGTCCCTGTGCAGCAGATATCCCTGTTAGTACCTGTGCAGCAGATAGCCCTATTAGTACCTGTGCAGCAAATTCCCTGATAGTCCCTGTACAGAAGGTAACCCTGATAGTCCCTATGCAGCAGGTACCCCTGATAGTCCCTGTGCAGCAGTTAGCCCTGTTAGTACCTGTGCAGCAGGTACCCTGATAGCGCCTGTGCAGCAGGTTCCCCTAGTTGTCCTTGTGCAGCAGGTACCCCGATATTTCCTGTACTGCATGTAACCCTGATAGTCTCTGTACAGCAGGTTCCTCTGGTAGTCCCAGTGCAGCAGGTACCCATAATAGTCCATTTGCAGCAGGTGTTCTTGAAAGTACTGATCCAGCAGGTAAACTCTGCTAGTACCAATGCAGCAGGTACCCTTGGTGGTATCTAGGCAGCAGGTGCTCCTGATAGTACATGTGCAGCAGGTACCCCTGATAGTCCCTGAGCAGCAGGTTCCCCTGGTAGTCCCTGAGCAACAGGTTCCCCTGGTTGTCCTTGTGCATCAGATGCACCTTGTCATCCATGTGCAGCAGATGCCCCTGATAGCCCCATGCTATAGGTACCCCTGATAGTCCCTTTGCAGCAGGTACCCCTTATAATCCCTTTGCAGCAGGTAACCCTGATGGCCCCTGTGCAGCAGATAGCTCTGTTAGTACCTGTGCAGCAGGTACCCCAATAGTCCCCGTACAGAACGTAACCCTGATAGTCCCTTTGCAGCAGGTACCCCAGATAATCTCTTTGCAGCAGGTAAACCTGATAGTCCCTGTGCAGCAGGTTCCCCTGGTAGTCCCTGTGCAGCAGATAGCCCTGTTAGTACCTGTGCAGCAGATAGCCCTATTAGTACCTGTGCCGCAGGTACCCCGATAGTCCCTGTACAAAAGGTTCCCCTGATAATGTCTGCACAGCAGATATCCCTGTTAGTACCTGTGCAACAGGTACCCTGATAGTCCATGTACAGCAGGTAACCCTGATAGTCCGTATGCAGCAGGTTCCCCTGATTGTCCCTGTGCAGCAGATAGCCCTGTTAGTACCTGTGCAGTAGGTATCCCAATAGTCTCTGTACAAAAGGTTCCCCTGATAGTCTCTGCACAACAGGTTCCCCAATATGCAGCAGATTCTCCTGGTAGTCCCTGTGCAGCAGATAGCCCTGTTAGTACCTGTGCAACTGATAGCCCTATTAGTACCTGTGCCGCAGGTACCCCGATAGTCCCTGTACAGAAGGTAACCCTGATAGTCCCTATGCACCAGGTTCGCCTGATTGTCCCTGTGCAGCAGATAGCCCTGTTAGTACCTGTGCAGTAGGTACCCCCATAGTCTCTGTAAAAGGTTCCCTGATAGTCTCTGCACAGCACATAGCCCTGTTAGGACCTGTGCAGCAGGTTCCCCAATAGTCCCTGTGCAGCAGATTCTCCTGGTAGTCCCCGTGCAACAGATAGCCCTTTTAGTACCTGTGCAGCAGATAGCCCTATTAGTACCTGTGCCGCAGGTACCCCGATAGTCCCTGTGCAGAAGGTAACCCTGATAGTCCCTATGCAGCAGGTACCCCTGATTGTCCCTGTGCAGCAGATAGCCCTGTTAGTACCTGTGCAGCAGATATCCTGATAGTCCCTGTACAGCAGGTAACCCTGATAGTCTCTGAGCAGCAGGTTCCCCTGGTTGTCCTTGTGCACCAGATGCACCTTGCCGTCCATGTGCAGCAGATGCCCCTGATAGCCCCATGCTATAGGTACCCCTGATATTCCCTTTGCAGCAGGTACCCCTTATAATCCCTTTGCAGCAGGTAACCCTGATGGCCACTGTGCAGCAGATAGCTCTGTTAGTACCTGTGAAGTAGGTACCCCAATAGTCCCTGTACAGAACGCAACCCTGATAGACCCTTTGCAGCAGGTACCCCAGATAATCTATTTGCAGCAGGTAAACCTGATAGTCCCTGTGCAGCAGGTTCCCCTGGTAGCCCCTGTTCAGCAGATAGCCCTGATAGTACCTGTGCAGCAGGTACCCCGATAGTCCCTGTACAGCAGGTTCCCCTGATAGTCCCTGCACAGCAGATAGCCCTGCCCTGTTAGTTCCTGTGCAGCATGCTCCCCAATAGTCCCTGTGCAGCAGGTTCCCCTGGTAGTCCCAGTGCAGCAGATAGCCCTGTTAGTACCTGTGCAGCAGATAGCCCTATTAGTACCTGTGCAGCAAGTTCATTGATAGTCCCTGTACAGAAGGTAACCCTGATAGTGTCTATGCAGCAGGTACCCCTGATAGTCCTTGTGCAGCAGATAGCCCTGTTAGTAGCTGTGCAGCAGGTACCCTGATATTCCCTGTACTGCATGTAACCCTGATAGTCTCTTTTCAGCAGGTTCCCTTGGTAGTCCTTGTGCAGCAGATACCCTGAAAGTCCCTGTGCAGCAGGTTCCCCTGATATTCCCTTTGCAGCTGGTACCCCTGATAATCCCTTTGTAGCAGGTAACCCTGATTGTCTCTGTGCAGCAGATAGCCCTGTTAGAACCTGTGATCAGGTACCCCGATAGCCCCTGTACAGCAAGTAACCCTGATAGTCCCTGTGCAGCAGGTACCCCTGATAATCCCTTTGCAGCAGTTAAACCTGATAGTCCCTGTGCAGCAGATTCCCCTGGTAGTCCCTGTGCAGCAAATAGCCTTGTTAGTACCTGTGCAACAGGTACCCCGATAGTCCCTGTACAGCAGGTAACCCTGATCGTCCCTATGCAGCAGGTTCCCCTGATTGTCCCTGTGCAGCAGATAGCTTTGTTAGTACCTGTGCAGCAGGTACCCCAATAGTCCCTGTACAGAACGCAACCCTGATAGATCCTTTGCAGCAGGTACCCCAGATAACCCCTTTGCAGCAGTAAACCTGATAGTCCCTGTGCACCAGGTTCCCCTGTTAGTACCTGTGCAGCAGGTTCCCCGATTGTCCCTGTACAGCAGATTCCCCTGATAGTCCCTGAGCAGCAGATAACCCTGTTAGTACCTGTGCAGCAGATAGGCCTATTAGTACCTGTGCAGCAAATTCCCTGATAGTCCCTGTAGAGAAGGTAACCCTGATAGTCCCTATGCAGCAGGTACCCCTGATAGTCCCTGTGCAGCAGTTAGCCCTGTTAGTACCTGTACAGCAGGTACCCCAATAGCGCCTGTGCAGCAGGTCCCCCTAGTTGTCCTTGTGCAGCAGGTACCCCAATATTCCCTGTACTGCATGTAACCATGATAGTCTCTATGCAGCAGGTTCCCCTGGTAGTCCCTGTGCAGCAGGTTCCCTTGGTAGCCCCAGTGCAGCAGGAACCCATAATAGTCCATTTGCAGCAGGTGTTCTTGCAAGTACTTATCCAGCAGGTAAACTCTGCTAGTACCAATGCAGCAGGTACCCTTGGTGGTATCTAGGCAGCAGGTGCTCCTGATAGTACATGTGCAGCAGGTTCCCCTGGTTGTCCTTGTGCACCAGATGCACCTTGTCATCCATGTGCAGCAGATGCCCCTGATAGCCCCATGCTATAGGTACCCCTGATAGTCCCTTTGCAGCAGGTACCCCTTATAATCCCTTTGCAGCTGGTAACCCTGATGGCCCCTGTGCAGCAGATAGCTCTGTTAGTACCTGTGCAGCAGGTACCCCAATAGTCCCTGTACAGAACGTAACCCTGATAGTCCCTTTGCAGCAGGTACCCCAGATAATCTCTTTGCAGCAGGTAAACCTGATAGTCCCTGTGCAGCAGGTTCCCCTGGTAGTCCCTGTGCAGCAGATAGCCCTGTTAGTACCTGTACAGCAGGAACCCCGATAGTCCCTGTACAAAAGGTTCCCCTGATAGTGTCTGCACAGCAGATAGCCCTGTTAGTACCTGTGCAACAGGTACCCTGATAGTCTATGTACAGCAGGTAACCCTGATAGTCCCTATGCACCAGCTTCCCCTGATTGTCCCTGTGCAGCAGATAGCTTTGTTAGTACCTGTGCAGCAGGTTCCCCTGATAGTCCCTGTGCAGCAGATAGCCATATTAGTACCTGTGCAGCAAATTCCCTGATAGTCCCTGTACAGAAGGTAACCCTGATAGTCCCTATGCAGCAGGTACCCCTGATAGTCCCTGTGCAGCAGTTAGCCCTGTTAGTACCTGTGCAGCAGGTACCCCGATAACGCCTGTGCAGCAGGTCCCCCTAGTTGTCCTTGTGCAGCACGTACCCCAATATTCCCTGTACTGCATGTAACCCTGATAGTCTCTATGCAGCAGGTTCCCCTGGTAGTCCCTGTGCAGCAGGTTTCCTTGTTAGCCCCAGTGCAGCAGGAACCCATAATAGTCCAGTTGCAGCAGGTGTTCTTGCAAGTACTTATCCAGTAGGTAAACTCTGCTAGTACCAATGCAGCAGGTACCCTTGGTGGTATCTAGGCAGCAGGTGCTCCTGATAGTACATGTGCAGCAGGTACCCCTGATATTCCCTGAGCAACAGGTTCCCCTGGTTGTCCTTGTGCACCAGATGCACCTTGTCATCCATGTGCAGCAGATGCCCCTGATAGCCCCATGCTATAGGTACTCCTGATAGTCCCTTTGCAGCAGGTACCCCTTATAATCCCTTTGCAGCAGGTAACCCTGATGGCCCCTGTGCAGCAGATAGCTCTGTTAGTACCTGTGCAGCAGGTACCCCAATAGTCCCTGTACAGAACATAACCCTGATAGTCCCTTTGCAGCAGGTACCCCAGCTAATCTCTTTGAAGCAGGTAAACCTGATAGTCCCTGTGCAGCAGGTTCCCCTGGTAGTCCCTGTGCAGCAGATAGCCCTGTTAGTACCTGTGCAGCAGGTACTCTGATAGTCCCTGTACAAAAGGTTCCCCTGATAGTGTCTGCACAGCAGATAGCCCTGTTAGTACCTGTGCAGCAGGTTCCCCGATAGTCCCTGTACAGCAGATTCCCCTGATAGTCCATGAGCAGCAGATAGCCCTGTTAGTACCTGTGCAGCAGGTTCATCAATAGTCCCTGTGCAGCAGATTTCCCTGGTAGTCCCTGTGCAGCAGATAGCCCTGTTAGTACCTGTGCAGCAGATAGCCCTATTAGTACCTGTGCAGCAAATTCCCTGATAGTCCCTGTAGAGAAGGTAACCCTGATAGTCCCTATGCAGCAGGTACCCCTGATAGTCCCTGTGCAGCAGATAGCCCTGTTAGTACCTGTGCAGCAGGTACCCCGATTGTCCCTGTACAAAAGGTTCCCATGATAGTGTCTGCACAGCAGATAGCCCTGTTAGTACCTGTGCAACAGGTACCCTGATAGTCCATGTACAGCAGGTAACCCTGATATTCCCTATGCAGCAGGTTCCCCTGATTGTCCCTGTGCAGCAGATATCCCTGTTAGTACCTGTGCAGTAGGTATCCCGATAGTCTCTGTACAAAATGTTCCCCTGATAGTCTCTGCACAACAGGTTCCCTAATAGTCCCTGTGCAGCAGATTTTCCTGGTAGTCCCTGTGCAGCAGATAGCCCTGTTAGTACCTGTGCAGCAGATAGCCCTATTAGTACCTGTGCCACAGGTACCCCGATAGTCCATGTACAGCAGGTAACCCTGATAGTCCCTATGCAGCAGGTTCCCCTGATAGTGTCTGCACAGCAGATAGCCCTGTTAGTACCTGTGCAACAGGTACCCCGATAGTCCATGTACAGCATCTAACCCTGATAGTCCCTATGCACCAGGTTCCCCTGATTGTCCCTGTGCAGCAGATAGCCCTGTTAGTAGCTGTGCAGTAGGTACCACCATAGTCTCTGTACAAAATGTTCCCTGATAGTCTCTGCACAGCACATAGCCCAGTTAGGACCTGTGCAGCAGGTTTCCCAATAGTCCCTGTGCAGCAGATTCTCCTGGTAGTCCCCATGCAACAGATAGCCCTTTTAGTACCTGTGCAGCAGATAGCCCTATTAGTACCTGTGCCACAGGTACCCCGATAGTCCCTGTACAGAAGGTAACCCTGATAGTCCCTATGCAGCAGGTACCCCTGACTGTCCCTGTGCAGCAGATAGCCCTGTTAGTACCTGTGCAGCAGATATCCCGATAGTCCCTGTACAGCAGGTAACCCTGATAGTCTCTGAGCAGCAGGTTCCCCTGGTTGTCCTTGTGCACCAGATGCACCTTGCCATCCATGTGCAGCAGATGCCCCTGATAGCCCCATGCTATAGGTACCCCTGATATTCCCTTTGCAGCAGGTACCCCTTATAATCCCTTTGCAGCAGGTAACCCTGATGGCCACTGTGCAGCAGATAGCTCTGTTAGTACCTGTGAAGCAGGTACCCCAATAGTCCCTGTACAGAATGCAATCCTGATAGATCCTTTGCAGCAGGTACCCCAGATAACCTCTTTGCAGCAGGTAAACCTGATAGTCCCTGTGCAGCAGGTTCTCCTGGTAGTCCCAGTGCAGCAGATAGCCCTGTTAGTACCTGTGCAGCAGATAGCCCTATTAGTACCTGTGCAGCAAGTTCATTGATAGTCCCTGTACAGAAGGTAACCCTGATAGTATCTATGCAGCAGGTACCCCTGATAGTCCTTGTGCAGCAGATAGCCCTGTTAGTACCTGTGTAGCAGATACCCCGATATTCCCTGTACTGCATGTAACCCTGATAGTCTCTTTTCAGCAGGTTCCCTTGGTAGTCCCTGTGCAGCAGATACCCTGAAAGTCCCTGTACAACAGGTTCCCCTGGTAGTCCCTGTGCAGCAGGTTCCCCTGATATTCCCTGTGCAGCAGATAGCCCTGTTAGTACCTGTGCAGCAGGTACCACAATAGTCCCTGTACAGCAGGTTACCCTGATAATCCCTTTGTAGCAGGTAACCCTGATTGTCTCTGTGCAGCAGATAGCCCTGTTAGAACCTGTGATCAGGTACCCCCATAGCCCCTGTACAGCAAGTAACCCTGATAGTCCCTGTGCAGCAGGTACCCCTGATAATCCCTTTGCAGCAGTTAAACCTGATAGTCCCTGTGCAGCAGATTTCCCCTGGTAGTCCCTGTGCAGCAAATAGCCTTGTTAGTACCTGTGCAACAGGTACCCCGATAGTCCCTGTACAGCAGGTAACCCTGATAGTCCCTATGCAGCAGGTTCCCCTGATTGTCCCTGTGCAGCAGATAGCCCTGTTAGTACCTGTGCAGCAGGTACCCCAATAGTCCCTGTACAAAACGCAACCCTGATAGATCCTTTGCAGCAGGTAACCCAGATAACCTCTTTGCAGCAGGTAAACCTGATAGTCCCTGTGCAGCAGGTTCCCCTGGTAGTCCCTGTGCAGCAGATATCCCTGTTAGTACCTGTGCAGCAGATAGCCCTATTAGTACCTGTGCAGCAAATTCCCTGATAGTCCCTGTAGAGAAGGTAACCCTGATAGTCCCTATGCAGCAGGTACCCCTGATAGTCCCTGTGCAGCAGTTAGCCCTGTTAGTACCTGTGCAGCAAGTACCCTGATAGCGCCTGTGCAGCAGGTCCCCCTAGTTGTCCTTGTGCAGCAGGTACCCCAATATTCCCTGTACTGCATGTAACCCTGATAGTCTCTATGCAGCAGGTTCCCCTGGTAGTCCCTGTGCAGCAGGTTCCCTTGGTAGCCCCAGTGCAGCAGGAACCCATAATAGTCCATTTGCAGCAGGTGTTCTTGCAAGTACTGATCCAGCAGGTAAACTCTGCTAGTACCAATGCAGCAGGTACCCTTGGTGGTATCTAGGCAGCAGGTGCTCCTGATAGTCCCTGTGCAGCAGGTACCCCTGATAGTCCCTGAGTAACAGGTTCCCCTGGTTGTCCTTGTGCACCAGATGCACCTTGTCATCCATGTGCAGCAGATGCCCCTGATAGCCCCATGCTATAGGTACCCCTGATAGTCCCTTTGCAGCAGGTACCCCTTATAATCCCTTTGCAGCAGGTAACCCTGATGGCCCCTGTGCAGCAGATAGCTCTGTTAGTACCTGTGCAGCAGGTACCCCAATAGTCCCTGTACAGAACGTAACCCTGATAGTTCCATTGCAGCAGGTACCCCTGATAATCTCTTTGCAGCAGGTAAACCTGATAGTCCCTGTGCAGCAGGTACCCCTGGTAGTCCCTGTGCAGCAGATAGCCTGTTAGTACCTGTGCAGCAGGTACCCTGATAGTCCCTGTACAAAAGGTTCCCCTGATAGTGTCTGCACAGCAGATAGCCCTGCCCTGGTAGTACCTGTGCAGCAGGCTCCCCAATAGTCCCTGTGCAGCAGGTTCCCCTGGTAGTCCATGTACAGCAGGTAACCCAGATATTCCATATGCAGCTGGTTCCCTGATTGTCCCTGTGCAGCAGATATCCATTTTAGTACCTGTGCAGTAGGTATCCCGATAGTCTCTGTACAAAAGGTTCACCTGATAGTCTCTGCACAACAGGTTCCCCAGTAGTCCCTGTGCAGCAGATTTTCTTGGTAGTCCCTGTGCAGCAGATAGCCCTGTTAGTACCTGTGCAGCAGATAGCCCTATTAGTACCTGTGCCGCAGGTAGCCCAATAGTTCCTGTACAGAAGGTAACCCTGATAGTCCCTATGCAGCAGGTACCCCTGATAGTCCCTGTGCAGCAGATAGCCCTGTTAGTACCTGTGCAGCAGGTATCCTGATAGTCCCTGTACAGCAGGTAACCCTGATAGTCTCTGAGCAGCAGGTTCCCCTGGTTGTCCTTGTGCACCAGATGCACTTTGTCATCCATGTGCAGCAGATGCCCTTGATAGTCCCTTTGCAGCAGGTTCCCCTTATAATCCCTTTGCAGCAGGTAACCCTGATGGCCCCTGTGCATCAGATAGCTCTGTTAGTACCTGTGCAGCAGGTACCCCAATAGTCCCTGTACAGAACATAACCCTGATAGTCCCTTTGCAGCAGGTACCCCAGATAATCTCTTTGCAGCAGGTAAACCTGATAGTCCCTGTGCAGCAGGTTCCCCTGGTAGTCCCTGTGCAGCACATAGCCCTGTTAGTACCTGTGCAGCAGATAGCCCTATTAGTACCTGTGCAGCAAGTTCTCTGATAGTCCCTGTACAGAAGATAACCCTAATAGTCCCTATGCAGCAGGTACCCCTGATAGTCCCTGTGCAGCAGATAGCCCTGTTAGTACCTGTGCAGCAGGTACCCTGATAGTCCCTGTACAAAAGGTTCCCCTGACAGTGTCTGCACAGCAGATAGCCCTGTTAGTACCTGTGCAACAGGTACCCTGATAGTCCATGTACAGCAGGTAACCCTGATATTCCCTATGCAGCAGGTTCCCCTGATTGTCCCTGTGCAGCAGATAGCCCTGTTAGGACCTGTACAGTAGGTATCCCGATAGTGTCTGTACAAAAGGTTCCCCTGATAGTCTCCGCACAACAGGTTCCCCAATAGTCCCTGTGCAGCAGATTCTCCTGGTAGTCCCTGTGCAGCAGATAGCCCTATTAGTACCTGTGCCGCAGGTACCCCGATAGTCCCTGTACAGAAGGTAACCCTGATAGTCCCTATGCAGCAGGTACCCCTGATAGTCACTGTGCAGCAGATAGCCCTGTTAGTACCTGTACAGCAGGTAACCCTGATAGTCTCTGAGCAGCAGGTTCCCCTGGTTGTCCTTGTGCACCAGATGCACCTTGTCATCCATGTGCAGCAGATGCCTGTGATAGCCCTATGCTATAGGTACCTCTGATAGTCCCTTTGCAGCAGGTACCCCTTATAATCCCTTTGCAGCAGGTAACCCTGATGGCCCCTGTGCATCAGATAGCTCTGTTAGTACCTGTGCAGCAGGTACCCCAATAGTCCCTGCACAGCAGGTAACCCTGATAGACCCTTTGCAGCAGGTACCCCAGATAACCTCTTTGCAGCAGGTAAACCTGATAGTCCCTGTGCAGCAGGTTCCCCTGGTAGTCCCTGTGCAGCAGATAGCCCTGTTAGTACCTGTGCAGCAGGTATCCTGATAGTCCATGTACAGCAGGTAACCCTGATATTCCCTATGCAGCAGGTTCCCCTGATTGTCCCTGTGCAGCAGATAGCCCTATTAGTACCTGAGCAGCAAGTTCTCTGATAGTCCTTGTACAGAAGATAACCCTGATAGTCCCTATGCAGCAGGTACCCCGTATAGTCCCTGTGCAGCAGATAGTCATGTTAGTACCTGTGCAGCAGGTACCCCGATAGTCCCTGTGCAGCAGGTCCCCCTGGTAGTCCTTGTGCAGCAGATTGCCCTGTTAGTACCTGTGCAGCAAGTTCCCCAATAGTCCCTGTGCAGCAGGTTCCCCTGCTAGTCCCTGCACAGCAGATATCCCTGATAGTACCTGTGCAGCAGATAGCTCTATTAGTACCTATGCAGCAGGTACCCCAATAGTCCCTGTACAGCAGGTAACCCTGATACTCCCTATGCAGCAGGTACCCCTGATAGTCCCTGTGCAGCAGATAGTCTTGTTAGTACCTGTGCAGCAGGTACCCGGATAGTCCCTGTACAGCAGGTAACCCTGGTAGTTCCTGTTTAGCAGGTCCCCCTGGTTGTCCTTTTGCAGCAGATACCCCAATATTCCCTGTACAGCATGTAACCCTGGTAGTCTTTATGCAGCAGGTTCCTCTGGTAGTCCCTGTGCAGCAGGTTCCTTGGTAGTCCCTTTGCAGCAGGTTCCCCTGATAGTCCCTGCATAGGAGATATCCCTGTTAGTACCTGTGTAGCAGGTATCCTGATTGTCCCTGTTCAGCAGGTAACCCTGATAGTCCCTGTGCCGCAGGTTCCCCTGTTAGTCCCTGTGCAGCAGATAGCCCTGTTAGTACCTGTACAGCAGGTACCTCGTAGTCACTGTATAGCAGGTAACCCTGATATGCAGCATGTTCCCCTGGTAGTCCCTTTGCAGCAGGTTACCCTGGTAGTCCCTATGCAGCAGCTGTCCTTGCTAGTCTCCCTGCAGCAAGTAATGCTGATAATCCCTGTGCAGCTGGTGTTCCTGATAGTCCCTGCGCAAAGGTGACATTGATGGTCCTTGTACAAGAGGTACCCCTGAAAATCCCTGTGCAGAATTGTCTCCTAATAGTGCCTGTGCAGCAGGTGACCGTGATTCTCCCTTTGTAACAGGAACCCCTGATAATTCATGTGAAGCAGGTAACCCTGATCGTCCCTGTACAGTAGGTTTGCCTGATAGTCCCAGTACAGCATGTACCCCTGATAGTCCCTGTACAGCAGATATGCCTGATAGCCCCTGTACAGCAGGTACCCTTGATATCCCCTGTACAGCAGGTATCCTTGATAGGCCCTGTACAGCAGGTCCCCTGATAGCTCCTGTACAGCAGTATTTCTGAGAGTTCCCGTGTCACAGGATTTCTATAGCCACAGATATAAAAATATATTTTCTCCCTGACTACACTAGGCAGAAGCCTTCTTAAACCTTGCACCTGATGAGGCCATGACTATCTATAAGTCTTCATGAAGTGCAAAATTGTAACCTAATGCATATGGCTGCATGCTGCGAATATCACATGACACTTATCATCAGGTAGAAATGCTGGAATAGGAAATATATTACTAGTGCAGGGCAGTGTTGCTGTGGGCTTCACACTCTGTTTGCATGACCATAGTGTACATGTGTCCCTTTATCAGGGACAAGCATGATAGCAATGCTGGGGGTGATAGCACAGTGCAATAAGGGAGTGATTCAGAGAGAATTGCACTAAGTTATGTAATTAACTTAATCATTCTGATATTAAGCTCATTGTAGCACAATAAATGAAGTGCAGTTATCATAATGTTAGAAACTACATTAAAACAAGCAAATCTGAAAAGGAATTCAGTGAAGAGGACTTGTACTGCATTATAGTCACAGTGTATAACATTAAGACAACTGAAATGTACCTCCACACTGCACTGCTCTAACAATAAGACAACTGAAATGTACTTCCACACTGCACTGCTCTAACAATAAGACAACTGAAATGAAATGTACCTCCACACTGCACTGCTATAACAATAAGACAACTGAAATGTACCTCCACACTGCACTGCTATAATAAGACAACTGAAATGTACCTCCACACTGCACTGCTATAACAATAAGACAACTGAAATGTACCTCCACACTGCACTGCTATAACAATAAGACAACTGAAATGTACCTCCACACTGCACTGCTATAACAATAAGACAACTGAAATGTACCTCCACACTGCACTGCTATAACAATAAGACAACTGAAATGTACCTCCACACTGCACTGCTATAACAATAAGACAACTGAAATGTACCTCCACACTACACTACAGTAAGCACCCATGATTCAGGGCAGCAACAGAAAGATAGCAAACAGTAGATAGGTTAAGATAACATACCACAATAGAATGGCAGGTTGCTGTCCAGCTTTACGGGAAGCATGGCAAGTTATTCACTGGGGTGTAGCTCACCATGACTGAGAAAGTAGCAAAACAGCATAACAAGTGATCTTCCCAATGGAAGGCTACACTTTGGCCGATGTGCACAGACTGCAAGATTTACTACAGAGTGAAACAATGGCTCCTGCACATAGGTCATGGAATAGGTATGTATAGAGGGAAGGTGAGAAAGCTAGGATATGAACAGCACTACTAAATGTCAGCACAAATGTAGGTGGAGGTAACACACTCATTAGCACTGTTGCTGTGGGACAGGGTAGTAATTGTTGCAGTGCAGTAGCAGACAGGTATGAGGCCACCAAATGGAGGGAAGGGGCCATTGCTGAGATGTAGGAGTCAGTCAACTTCAGTCAGGCATATAGACTCAGTCACTAACATTTGTAACTCACAGGTGTACACATCTTGTCATAGGCCCAAAAGAACAATCAAGGTCTTGCTGCAGGTATTAAATACACATGGGATTCACGTCCTGGAATATAGTCAAAGTGGCAAGGCATTTGGGGACTAGGTGTGGCAAGGAACAGTGCAGGACATTAATGCTGAGGATGGCAATAACAGCACAGTACCATGGGTGCATCACAGGGTAAAGCCAAAGTCAAAAGTAACTTTATTGTCATTCAGACATACACAAGTGCACATCTGAACAAAATTGTGTTTCTCCAAGCTCATGTACAAAAGAAGCACAGCAACATAAAAATAAAAAACATACAAATACAAGAGCAATGACAACAACAGTGACCAAGCCAAACATAAGGTACATAAGCAACCATCAACAGTGCACGATCCCATGGACTACAGAAATCCATTTCATTCACACCATCCAACATCACAACAACCTAAGTCACCAGTTTGGCACTCCACACCACAGACCAAACCAATTCCAAAACAAAAAACGGCAGGCAAAAATGAACTTCTACCACCTGCATATGACATAACTGCTCCTACCTGTAGGCCTGAACAGCCACAGCCAATCCAATGATCCTCCCTCAGTCCTCTCCATCCACATCAACACCACTATCAACTCTATTTCTGACATCCTCAGCAGCTCCCAAATTAAATAAAGCTTCCTCTGACCCAACAAATCCAACTCCGATTCTTTTTAACTTAGTCTGGCAGTAAGAGTCTGACTTCCACCTTTCATATTTTGCACCTCGCTCAACTTGATACTATAGACCCAAGCTTCATGAACAATCCATCAATTCCAATGATTTCAAAAAGCAAAGCAACAAGGACATTACCTACACCACTGATACCATGAACACCACAGCTGCAGTCAACCACATACTCGACCCAACCAAACGGTCCATCTAACAAATCACAGAAAGAAAAACACAACACACACATCAGGAGCTGGAGAGGCCACTGCCACACAAAGTGCCACCATCTTCTCAGACTGCAATATATGCTTCAAATAAGACACAGGACATTGCAAGGGACAGGTCCACCACAGAAGATGGACTATCAATACAGAAATGGTTCACAGAAGGAAAAGAGTTCATAACTGTCTGAGGCACATGAGTGAACCCCATACCACTTGGCGGCTTGGCTTTGGGAGTTAGGCCAGTAAACACAAGTGTCTGTACAGGGTGCAACCGTTTAGGATAGAGGATAAATTTCAAATTATAGACTAAAATAGATGTGAGAAGGGGTTATTCAGCAGCACACCTATACATAACTTTCTTCCAGATACATCAAGGCTGCCAATGTGACAATTTGTTCCACAAGGTAAGTAGACTTGCATATTCAATTCAGAAAACTAGCCTGCACAATTCTGTGTACCATGGATTAGAGTAATTAGTTATATGTTACAGAACTGCCATAGGTATGTTATCTCAATGTTTTCACAGGTTCTACTTGTGAAGGGTCCATACTAAAGTACATATCAGATGTCAGGATGTCTTCTGTGTTTGAAAATGATGGCAATGTGCACATTCAGATGACACAATGGCACTGTCCTCATTACTAATAATTGAAGGCATACACATATATTCCACATATGAGGTGACAACACATTGGCAGATCAAACCTCCAGTGTTACTTGTGTTTAGATCTGGATGTCCAGTCAGTGAAAGCCCCACCAGGCTACACAGGAGTCGACATCATGGAATGTATCCATTGCTTAAATCACCTTTGATGTGTGCACACTCACTGCAGGGGAAAGTCATATTGCTTGCCATTGCTACAATGACTTTGGGTGATTGCCTGACCTGAATATCACTTTTGTCATCAGTCAGTGATCCAGGCATAAACAGGTACTGCACACATGATGGCAGAGATGGTCAGTTCATTATATAACTTACATGAAGATGTAGAACTACTGCATGGACTGAAGCATAAGCTGCAGTGCTTTCAGAGTGATATGATATATAAGGACCAGGAGACAGAGTGATATGATATATAAGGAACAGGAGGCAGAGTGATATGATATATAAGGACCAGGATGCAGGGTGATATGATATATAAGGACCAGTAGGCAGAGGGATATGATATATAAGGACCAGGAGGCAGAGTGATATGATATGATATATAAGGACCAGGAGGCAGAGTGATATGATATATAAGGACCAGGTGGCAGAGTGATATGATATATAAGGCCCAGGACACAGAGTGATATAATATATAAGGACAGGGAGCAAGCATGCTTGCCATAGTCCTGGGTACAATACATGGCATTCACTAATGTATCCATAAGGATTGTGGCAAATACCCTGTTTTGTGCCTCTACAGAGAATATTAGCCATACCAAACACATTTTACAAGTTTGACTGTTACATATGGCACACACTGTTTCTGAGACTACATATCTGTCACCAGTAGTGCTAACAGCTACCATACCTCAGTGTGGTCCATCTCATGGTGATAGCTGATAGTTATCTGGCTTAGCCTCTGGTACCACACCTCAGCATGTCCATCTCATGGTGATGGCTGATGGTTATCTGGCTTAGCCTCTGGTACCACACCTCAGTGTGGTCCATCTCATGGTGATGGCTGATGGTTATCTGGCTTAGCCTCTGGTACAACACCTCAGCATGGTCCATCTCATGGTGATGGCTGATGGTTATCTGGCTTAGCCTCTGGTACCACACCTTAGCATGGTCCATCTCATGGTGATGGCTGATGGTTATCTGGCTTAGCCTCTGAGATGCCTCACTGGGCTAAGCATTCTGATTCTAACAGTTACACACTGTGCTTCACCCTACTGGCTGTCAGAGTGCCATGCCTAGAGGTGACCATCCTCACACTCTTTGGCACCATTCATTTCTTGCTTCCCAACGTGGGAAGCCTCATCACAGTTCCTGCAAACACTCACAAAGTATCACAGTATCCCTCAAGCAGAATGCATCCAGATCTAACACTGCATATCCAGGTGGTGCATGCAGTCCAACATAGGAATGAGTCCACCAACCTACTATTACATATTTTTAGTGGCTACTACATGCATCTCTCATGACCCTTGCACATATGCTAAGATTGCTGCTTCCTTTTATTTTATTCCACAGCCACCTTTGCAAATGATAATAGCTGTACCCTGCCTTGCCATCTGGCTTGTATGGATTAGATAATGCCTGATGCATAGCATGGCCAGTTAGCATACTGTAATGTTGTTGTTGTTGTTTGTCTTTCGGCTTTTTCCTGGTAAGGGGTCACCACAGTGGAACTCCGGTCTGCTAATGATTGGCAGTAGATTTCTTACAAAATGCCGAGGTGCCAGCTCGACGCTCAACCTTCAACGAAGACACGCCCATTTACGCACACATGTCTTTCGAACGCTACCCAATGTGTAAATGCATACATCAGTTTTATGCTGTTTTGGTCTTACCATTGGCCATAGCTGTGGACTGTATGTTATCTCTTTAAGAGTGTAATAAAGTATTGAGCAGACCTTTGCCTTGCAAGGGGTGCAGCTGCAGCCAAGTGCCCTGAGGACTTTGTACCCCAACTCCTTCTCATTTGCTGCTACAGCAGCTCTGTCAAGAAGCAGTGTGATTTCCCCATCATAGTCACTTACCGTATTGTGTAACACAGTGCACATCACAGAAAACCTAGTACAGGTCTCAAATGTATACGGTAACACATCGCAAATAACTTAGTACAGATCTCGAGTGAATATGGTAACAGATCACAAATAACTTAGTACAGGTCTCAAGTGAATACGGTAACTCATCACAAATAACTTAGTACAGGTCTCAAGTGAATACGGTAACTCATCACAAATAACTTAGTACAGGTCTCAAGTGAATACGGTAACTCATCACAAATAACTTAGTACAGGTGCAGGTGTATACTGCAGCATACCGCCAGGTGTATCCATGCAGGGGAAATCTGGCTTCAGAAGTCCAATCACATGTTTGAGAGTGCTCTGTGTCTATAAAGTTGTGGCATTGTACACCTTCCCAGGCATGCTGTGGAGGCTTTGAATGGATGTAATCTTCTATGGCTTCCAAGGTGTATTCTGCATCACCTGTGACACACAAAAGTGGACACCATTATGAGTGGGCTGTTGCATACATCAGTGGAAGTGGCATATCCTGGACAATTTATCTGGCAATATGTATACCTGCATGTAGATGAACCTGTGGGAAGCCATGCCTCATAAAACAGTTTAGAAGTCTCCCATGTGCTACATATGGGAATCACAGGCTATGCCTTGGTGATGCACAGAGATATTTTAAACTATATATGATGTATTGTAGGTTGCACACCAACATGCCAGGTGATGGAGTGAATGCTCCTGCAGTTGATGTACTGAATGCCTTGTGAAGCAGATGGGCCTTTGCTGGTAATGTGGGTAGAATCCATGGCCCTCAGTACCCCAGGGAATGGACTGTTTTGTAAAATTCCACAGCAGTGGTGGCTCTGTCATGTGCTATGCATGGAAACTGTATATAGGTTCATAGGTGTGTGCTAAGCTAATGGCCCTGGAAGCTTTACAAGCCTAGCCCATAGAAGTGCCCTGGCATCGTGCCACCCAATGTTAGTTCCCAGTGCCTCTATCAAGTAGAGCCACTGGAGTGACCCCCGGGGCGAACTTTCTATTTCCCATCCACTCATCAAGATTTCTCTTGAAGAGGGTGAGTGAGGTGCTATGCTTGACATGTATGGGAAGTCTATTCCATAGCATGGGCAGTCTCTGGGTTATGAACCTGTCCCTCCAGCATGTTCTGTTGAATTGTAGTAATGAGGTTGAGGTTTCTGGAGTGTGTGGTGTGGAGGGATTGGGATTTCTTTAGCTGTAGCATTTTTAACAGAGCTGAGTCAGACATGGCTTTGTAAGATAAGCAGAGATCACCTCTTAGTAGATGATATAAGATAGAGAATAGCTGGAGTTTTTATGAGTCTGTCTATGTACGACATGTGTTTAAGGCCAAAGATCCCCTTTTAGAGGTACTTTTGTATTTTTCTAGCTGTTGCATTTGTCTAGTGAGGAACATGCCAAATGGGGCATTACACTTGATGATTGGCCTAATGAGGGAAGAGTAGAGAGAGATGATGACCTCTTTCTTCCTGGATGCAAAACCCTTGGTAATGAGATGTGTCACATAGAAGGACTTTCTGACCACAGTAGTAATGTGGTGGTCAAAGGAGAGGTTCCTATCAACCTGTGTCCCCAGATCTCTTATAACACCTTCAGTGTTCAGTGGGCTCCCATCGATGTTCCTCCACAAGCTGTTGCATTGCATGAAGTAACTGGTATGATTCATGAGGCTGACACCTACAAAACTCCTAATGTGTCTCCTATTGGATACCAAAAGTTTTTCATAGAAAAAAAGGTCGAAGCTACATAAATCTTGTATCTCCTGGGATAAGCAGTCCACATATCCCATTTGATTCCTTGTGTCATCTGCACATGTCTATGTACTCATGTATGGTGTATCTATCAACACAGTAGAGACCGACAACATCCTGGTCATGGAGGTGGCACTCTGTGATCCACTACCGACAACATCCTGGTCATGGAGGTGGTGGTCTGTGATCCACTACCAACAACATCCTGGTCATGGAGGTGGCGGTCTGTGATGTAGAGAATGGCAACATCTTGGTCATGGAAGTGGCGGTCTGTGATCCACTAGCAGATGCATGTGAAGCATGCAGGATGATGGCAACATCACTGGTACTGGCACTGACAGCAGTGACTGACACTTACTGCTTAGCTAAGGCCAGTGCTATTACTGTCATCATAGCAGGAGTGAAGCTCCTGTGTGTACAGAGAAATTCTGCTGTCACAATAAATGAACGATGTAGTTCTTAGCACTGAATGTATACATCACTTAACCAGGTGCCATATTGGATTTTGGCATTTGCATACATGGTGACACTTATAAATATGATGGTCCTCACTTGCATGTCATTGTGAAATGACTTGCATACCAAGAAATATTGAGCTATTTGTCCTGTGGCATAGTCAAAGTATTTGTCACTCTGAATTGCCCTCTGCCAGTGTACACTCATCAGGCTATTTCATGTAACATTATGGGCTTATGTTTTTTTTCTAAATACCCACAGATTTACAACTAAATGAATTATTTAATAGGATTGCAAAAAGTTTAACCATTTTTTATTTATTTTATGCTATTTTGCTTTTGGTTACCAGGTTTGTCTAACTGGGTCTTTCAGCTTGGGGGGAAAGCTCCAACATTTTATAAACTCTTTGTTAAACAGACATTCAGCAATGCAAATGAACAGACATTAAGTAATATACATTAACAATTATACATACATTTGCTAATTATATTATGTTCATGTGAAAGAAAGGAAAATATTACAGTATAAAAGACACTTGTGTATTAATAGATGTTGAACACTAAATATTTCAAGAGGTGTATTAGTGGGTTTGTCAGATAGATAATACGCTTTTAATTAGTGCTTATAAATTCAAAGAAATGGAGGTCTGGGAAGGAACTAGGTAGGACAGAAAATGGTAATATTACAGTTAAGAGGTAGGATATCAGGCAGGTTTAGAGAGAATTATGTACGCCTATTATACAGTTTATATACAGGTATAGAGGAGGGTTAACAAGCAGTTTTAGAAAACTGTCTATATCACTGGAGATGCTAGTTAAACTATTCTTGTGTTGGTAGAGATAGGTTGGGGTAATTGTCTCTGAAAGGTAAATTTCTGAATGAAAACATTCTTTATAAATTGAATATTAATTCGCTCATTACTATTGAAACTGTTTTTGTGTTGAATATTCTGTAATGATAAATTAGTGTTTCTATAACAGTTAAAGCAGAGGAGTCTATTATCTCCCAAGAAACATCTCCTGATACATAATTTCTAATTTTACTTCCAGCTGTATCTGTGTGAAATTTTGCGTATTTATCATGCAAGTTTAGTTTAGGTTGAAATCTAGTCTACATGCATCAGGATTTCTAACAGATCATAATTTCTTGCCAATACCTTCATTTCACTACAATGCAGCCATTTAGTAGTTTTGAAGGTTTGAATTAACTGTCTTCACATCTATCTAAATTTCTTTCTTTTGTTATATATTTGTTAACCAGGTAAGTTAATTAGACACAAGCTTTCCTGCCCATGAGTGACCTGGGAGCGCAGTTTGGTTAAATGACACATTCAGAGTCATATAGTGAGCAAACAGAGGTGGAAAAAATCAAACTTTGTTCCATTGACTATAGGAAATGGATCAGAGCCTTAATCCTATGTGATAGCTGCCAAACAAGATATCAACTATGACTGCAATTATTTGTATTTTTCATATGTCGTTTCTATTAATATGTGCATGGTACCAAACACAACATAAGGGACAATGAGTCAGCAGTAAACATGCATATTTAGCTCTGTTGTAAAAGACACAGGTGAAAATGTGTTTTCATTGGACAAAGAGATGGTCTTTGTATCACTTACTTTCTTCATGGCTTTTAAGTACTGTTAAACCTGTTGGTATCAATTTCAAGAGGAGAACAGTGACAGATTCCTGTCAAAACTCTATTTTTCCCGTCAGAGATACTGTGAGAACTTGGCAATGATACCAAGGAAATGGAAATGCCGTGGATTAAACTGACAGATTCTATGTAACTGCAGTGGCGTAATCTTATACTTGACAGTCCATAAGAGATAGATAAGATGGAGGGATGGATATCGATCGGGACAAAAGAAGATTCATCAGATTCGTTTGCTGCCACCTAATAAAATGCCCAAACACTCACAGGGTAGCTTTACTTCCCAAGTCCTTCCCCATCATTCACAGCTGGGTGTAGAATAAGAAATAAGCACACATAATCCTTGTGCTCTATAAACACCATCTAAAGGCCATATCTAGTAATTGTTAGAACTGAGGAATTGAAGGGCAGATTATATTTAGTGGCTGATATTCCAGAGTTAACCTGTAAATGTACGGGTATTTTATCAGGTGACAGCAAACTTATCTAATGAGCATATCTGTCTGCAGATTTCAAAACTGTTACATTGTGTACAGTTATATAGGAATACACGTGTCTCTCATGGATTTTCAAGTATAATATTTTTACCCTTAATTTCCACATACAAATTGGCTGCAAATCTAAACTGGCATTTTTCGCCCAGCATTCTTATCCTTCTGATGACTAGAATGATAACTTTACTTTTCAAGAATAAAGCATTGCCATAATCAGGCACCACTTTGATCATTGCACCTGTGATACAAATTGTTTATCTCATGGCATAACTCTTTTGGAAGTATTAGTCCTAAAGAATTCAGAAAAAAAAATAATTGCTTAACATGATGACATGATCCAAGGGATTAACAAGCTTCAAGTATGCTAGATTAAGGCTTTTATGCCCAAAGAATGTCGCAAGACAATCTGCCAGCTACTTTTGCCATTGTTTATTCCTCTACATTTGAGAGTCAGAGCTGGTATATAGGCAAACGACTCAGCTAAATTATACTGGGCTTTTGTATAAAGCTAACAACACCAACCACATCATATGTTCTATCTCTTGCCTTTCATTGAGTTTCTGCTATTATTTCTAATAATGTGCGAGGGCTATAACTGGAATACAGAAGGACAGCTAACAGACAGAATTAAACAGTGCAGTAATATGACTGATCAACAAAAGTGTTTCTTTTTTTGTTGTCAAACCAACAGGAAACTTGATAAAGCAACAGCTAAAATTGTTTTATTAACTTGAACAGAAAAATGGTAACTGAATGTTGCTAAGATACTTGAACAGAAAGTGTTGAACAAGTTTACTGTATAGCAGGTTCTCTTACTCCAGATAGACTAAAGAGAAACGTATGAAGATGAGTTCAATACTACATCACTATGTGTTTCACTGATACCATAAAACGCAAGCAATCATTTGAGTTGAAAACTCAAGGCATTCAGAGTTACATCTTATATTTTTAACTTTAAATGCCTTATTAGCCTTTAAGATGAATATCCCTGGGGACAGAGAGTTTACTGAGGCAACTTGCCTCTACAGAGGATTTCTCACCTTGAGTTACTGTCCAGCTTAAACATCCAGATGTTTAAACATTTTTACTTGAATTGTGGAAAGTAACTTATTACAGTTGATAGTCTTCTTTTGTTAGATAAAAAAATAAAATCACAGTTTGGATGAACAAAAAATAAATGTTATTCAACTACTAAAGTGAAAGATGAGTGCTTTTATCTACTAAACTATTTTCAAGAGCTATAGACTTCTTCAGGTCAATTGTCATGCCATATCCACAATGCTTCTTAACTTTTTTTTCCTTTACTCTTTCAGCTTTTCCTCATTAAGTGTAGCCACAGTGGATCACTGGTCACTAATGATTGGCAGTGGATTTTTATGGTGTTGAGTTGCCAGCCAAGTGCCTAACCTTCAAAGAAGGCACACTCATACATGCACGCACCTACCTGCATGTCTTTAACATTCATTTGACCATGGGGAGGACATGCAGACTCCACACAGAAGGCGCTCCAGCCAAGAATCAAACTGGAGAACCTCTTGCTGTGAGGTGACAATGCTAAACGCTGCTCAGCTTTATTTCTTAATTGAACAATGCCAAGCTCAAGTTCCAGGATTTTCAATGCAATGTACCTTCCACATCTAAGCTCAAAAATGTAATGCACTTGTTAGTGAGGTTGAAGGAGAGGTATCAGCATCAGTATGAGGTTAAGATATGGGAGGGAGATATACAAGGAATAGTAAACTTCATCAGAACTGATTCTGGCACCTGAATTTTAAAAGGGGGAAATATACAAGGAATAGTAAACTTCATCAGAACTGATTCTGGCACCTGAATTTTAATAGGGGGAGATATACAAGGAATAGTAAATGTCATCAGAACTGATTCTGGTACCTGAATTTTAACAGGAAATAAAATATATGGATTGATCAGTGTGGAGATGTTATACGGCTTCACTCAGATGATGGGTTTTATCAGATCAAATGTCAGTGATGGTCGACCCTCATGAGGGTTACAAAATCTGTGTAGGTCTGTGTGGTGGGCATGCTGTGAATGATACATATGAGATTTGGTGAACAAAATCCTATTTATATTTTCAAACTCACATTAGATCCTGGGATGTGAGACTATGTAGTCTATGTTAAAGTGGACTAAAGCCACATAAAGTTCCAACTTGGAAAGATAACTAGATGAAAGGTGGATAACAATAAAGATCTACAAACCCTTAAAAATATGCAAACAACAGCATTGTATTTATATTTATATATTCAAAATCCCATAATCAAATGAAGCCAAAATTTAGATAGGATGGGAACAATGGGAACACCTACAGGAATGCATGGATCGTGCTATCCCAAATAAAACCAAGACTCACTCCTCCAAAGGCAGGAGACCTATCTGGTGGACACCGGCCTTAAATAAGCTATACAACAGAAGGAGGAAGCTACTACATGATAGAGCAAAATCCCAAAAAAGGAAAAGCATCTCTGATCAGTACTAGCAAGAAACTACGATCCCTCATAAAATCATCTAAAGCCAGCTTCGAAAGAAAAATTGCAAAAGACGCTAAAGATAATCACAAGGCCTTTTTTAGTTATGTCAGGAACCTGGGTGGCAACTCCCAGATATGCTCTGAGTTAGTGCAAAATGACAAAAAATACACTGAACCCACAGACATTGCCAACATCCTGGCAGACAGGTTCAGTGCAAACTCTCCCCCCCTCCTTCCCCGCCAAAAGAGCAAATGTCCATCCCAACAGAGTGTAGCCTCCCTGACATCACAGATGCACAGGTGAGAGCTGCCCTTTCCAAAGCAAAAAACACAGCATCAAGGGACCAGATGGTGTCCCGGGCTGCGTCTTACATGAGCTCCAAGAAAAACTGAACCCTCACATAAAATCACTGTTCAAGCTCAGCCTTACAACAGGATATGTACCCAAGGAAAGGCGTACAGCAACAGTGGTCCCGCTCCACAAAGGTGGTGCCACAACGGACCTCAGGAACTATCACCCTATAAGCCTGACTAGCCTGGTCTGCAAATCTATGGAGTGTATCATCATGGAACTCATAAACAAAGACATTGGGAACCTCCAGACACTGGATCCTACCCAATTCGGCTTTGTTAAGGGCAGATCTTGCCTCTTGAACCTGGTCGACTTCTTTGAAACAGTTACCAGGGCCATAGATGAAGGGAAGGTAGTCCACACAGCCTACCTGGACCTTGCAAAAGCCTTCGACACAATACCCCACTCGGGCATCATAAATAAGCCCACCAGCTTAAATATCAACCCCTATGTCACAAGATGAGTTGCAAACTGGCTCAGGGATAGAACCCACATGGTCAGAATTGCAGGTGCCTTGTCAGGCTCTAAACCAGTTACAAGTGGCATCCCACAAAGCTCAGTCCTGGGACCTCTCTTGTTTGGTATATATTTCTCTGAGGTACAAGCTAACTCGGGAGGACTATGGCTGACCAAGTTCGCAGATGACTGCAAACTGGGTGCCATAATCGACTCTCCGGCTGACGCAAGCATCCTCCAAAAGGGTCTCACAGAGATGGATAACTGGTGCCAGAGCCATGGCCTAAAGCTGAATGCCAAAAAGTGCATAGTCATCCCCTTTGGGAAAAACAAAGTGCCCACAAATTACCACATAGGTGGTAATCCATTAAGTACGGAAAAAGTAATTAGGGACTTGGGGACCCAAGTAGATAGCAATCTCTTCTTTGACAATCACGTTGCCAAAGTGGTTAGAAAGACATTCTATATAACCCACCTTATCACGAAAGGGTTCACATCTAGATCAAGCGAGGTTATTGTGCCCCTCTACTCATCACTCATCAGGCCCATAATTGAATACAATGCCCCATTTGGGATGTACCTTACCTGACACCTGCAGCAACTGGAAAGACCCCAAATCAAGCGAGGTTATTGTGCCCCTCTACTCATCAATCATCAGGCCCATAATTGAATACAATGCCCCATTTGGGATGTACCTTACCTGACACCTGCAGCAACTGGAAAGACCCCAAAAGTACCTCACCAAGAGGGTCAAGGTACTCAAACAGATGCCCTATGCAGTTCGGCTAAAGAAACACCAGCTCTACTCAGTTGCTTACCGCCTACTCAGAGGCGATCTGTGCCTGATGTATAAAGCCATGTCCAACCCAGAATTAATAGACATGCTCCACCTCAGGAAATCCAAATCTCTTAGAGCTACATGCTCCAGAGACTTGAACCTCAGCACAGAAATAAATAGGACATGCAGGAGGGACAGATTCATATCGCAGGGGCTCCTCTTACTCTGGAACAAAATCCCAATCCATGTTAGGCAGAGCCCCTCACTGACCCTCTTCAAGAGAAATCTTGATGAGTGGATGGGAGATCATAAGTTTACGCCTGGGATTTCTTCTGTGTCCCTGCTAGACAGAGGCACAGTAAACTAACCTTAAAAGGGCTATCTTCTGTGACCTACTATACAGAGGCACAGTCAACTAATCTAAAAGGGTGGTGAAAGCCAGACACACTCTGGCTAGGCTTATAAATGCCCTAGGGCAGATAACCTAGTATCAACTTATGAACCTATGAACCTATGTAGAAGGTGGGGAGGTGCATGGGATGTTAGTATATGTTTACTGAGAGAGAGTAACAGAACAAACCTAGTATGTAGACTACAAGGGAGAAAACTGTTATATAGTTTACTCTGAAAAACTTTACTTTATCTGGGAGGTTCCAGGTGGCATAAGTACCAGAAATGAGGTGGAAAACAGTCCAATACAGGAAGTGAGAAAACTGGGTCCCAAAGTTCTTTGGGATACTAAAATCACATAAGAACCAGTCTGATCCACCATTTAGCCCAACTGTGGACAGAGGAGGGTCCATCACCAAGGCTAAGACAATATATTTAGAAAACAATTTCAAACCACTGGCTGAGCCCTCAGCATCCCACATTCTGGACTGCATTTACTTCAGAGAGAAAATCATCAGGCTCAACATCAGCATCAGTCCCTTACTAGTCACTACTGATGTAGATGACCCCTACACAGTCCTAGCCATAACTAATGTATTAATGTTGCAGTCAGCCTCCATAAAGAAGCTGCAGAACACACATAATAAGAGATTAATGTGCAAAGCAGAATCCTGAAGTTTAGTAGTTGAAAGTGCTTATCTCGCCTTTTAGTTCATCTGAACTGTGTTTTTTATTATTTGCTTAGTGATATACCCACCAGAGGTTTGTTCTGCAGAGTTAGGGGCTATTGGATGTTATATATTTTTTTCTTTCCATAGAGAGTTCATACACAGTCTAGTACAGGGTCAGCTGAAAGATGAGAAGCCATGGAATTACAGAACTTTCTCAGTAAACATTATATCTTAGAGTGTTAGAGGTGCACATTTTAAATGAAAGACATTTTTAGCAGTTAATAACTTGCATTCACAAAAAGTATTTTATGAGAGCCAAAGTAAAGTCACCAGTTTTATGGAAATATTATAAAGGATGGAGTGTTAGACGTTCTGCAAGTTCTGCTAAAGGATGGATTTTGATACTAGTGCACATATCACTTAACTAGGCAAAGGATACCAAAACCATGGACGAGAAAGGTAAATGAGCATCTTAGCATGGATAACCTCAATTTCAGGTTAATTAAGGCCTGTCTTAGTAGCTGTTTGTTTGTGACAACTCCTCCTATGAGTTATTAAATATCACTATTTGAAGATGTACACAGTTGTGTACTTGTATTAACAAGTCATGGTGTTGTTATGGAGGTGTATTTTTGATGGTTCTTACTAAAACAAAACATCTTGTAAAGTGTGACATAGGTTCCAATGCTGATTGTAAGAAATACTGTACAAAGGATTAATCTGTCAAAGATTGATGTGTGCCTGTATCATAGGTGGGAAGAAAGATTTCTCACCACAATGGCAGGACTTTCCATATTAGCTTGGAATATGAATGGTCTGATAGGTATAGACAAAAAGGAAAATATGTAACTATATTAAGAAATGCAGGGTGTTAATAGCAATGCTACAGGAGTCACATTTGAGAAAAACTGAGCATAACAATTTGATAAAGAAAGGATTCCAGGATGGATATTCAGCAGAATCTCAGGGACAAAGGAAAGCATGAGTTCTTAAAGGAAAACATGAGTTCTTATATTAATTGCTAGAGGAGCTTCAATAGTGATAGAAGACAAAAATGATAATAATGGCAGATTTGTGACAGTAAGGGGCTACTGGCAAGGGGTGAGTATTATGCTGGCATGTATTTATATTCCAGTTAAAACTGCTTTAAACATTTGCAATAAATAATCAGGTTTCAGCAGAGAATATTACTTATAGCTGGGGACTGTAATTTTATTTGCAACAACTAGGATATATCTGGGGACCGAGAAAGGAAAATATAACAAAAGAGAGCATAGCTTTCTGAAGAAATGTATAAAAATATATGGCATGGAAAATGTGAATTCACTAGTAGGAACTCAGAGAGAACTTACATATTATTCCCCATGGTACAATAACTGGGCTACACGAGACAGAAATTATATTTCACAAGAACATGTCTATTTAATTGAGAATGTTGACTCACATCCAATAATTATTTCAGATCATGCACCATTAGTTAGTAAGATAAAAATGCAGGTAATGAAGTAAAGATGAGACACTGGTTCTTCCTCACCTACCTGTTAAAAAGAGAAAAATTTAAGGAATGGGAATAGAGAGTGGGATAAAATGAAAGTGGAGTTTAAAATAGAGTAGAAATAAAAGAAAAAGAGATATGATTAAGAAGTAATAAGAATTATTTAGAGGGGCTGACAAAAGTTAAACTTTTACAGAATAAAGAGAATCTCTCAGAACAAGCAGGAATGCAATTGCAGAGAGCTAAAGAGAAAAACATGGGGTACCCGAATAATACGCATGAGTTTGGAAAGATTGTTGTTAAGCAACAGGTTTTTGATAACGACTCCAGAGCACAAAAACTTTTGGCACAACGACATAGGCAACAGAAAGTCGAAGAGGTTATTACCAAACTTAGGGAGCTTATAAAACAAAAAATAACCAGTGATCCTGTAGAGGTATTAGACATATTTCAAGAAAATATGAAAATCTATAAAGCAAAGAAGCGGGGAAATCAAGAAAAAGCACAAATAGAAATATTTTTGAAGACTGAAACATGCCAAGGGTAGAAGTAGATTGAGGCTCAGCAATTAACAATTAAGATAGGAGATAAAATAATCTCAAGATGCACGCACTCGAGGCCCTTCTCAGTATGGAGAACATCGATGTCTGTGCTGTGACAGAAACCTGGTTCAAGGCTCCTGAGAGCACCCCAGCACTAGCAGGTTTCACCTCATATCATGCGTTCCGGCCCCAAAATCCGGACAACACCAAGAAAGGAGGGGGGGTGTCCATATTCATAAAGGACACCCACACCTCAAGGTTGGTGGCAACGCACGATGCATCGGAGACCATCCAGGTGCAATTAACCATAGGCAAGACTGCTCTGCAATTTGTAGCATGTTACAGGCCACCCTCTCAAACTCAGGAACCTCACATGGCCTTCCTGAAAACAATGGAGGGGATAAATGTATCTCCAAACACCATCATACTAGGTGACTTCAACTACCCTAATATAGACTGGGAACACTACTCAAGCCCAAACACTCAAAGGTTCCTGGAGTTCATAAACTCAAATGCCATGGAACAACTAGTCACCATCCCCACAAGAGGAGAAAACATACTTGATCTCATCATCACGAACATGGGATCACAATGTTCAACACCGGAAGTATACCCCTCACTGGTGAGATCAGATCATAAACTAATCTTGCTGGAGGTCCTCATCCCGCCCCCACCTGAAATAAAAAAGACCACAGTGAAAAACTTCTCAAAAGCCGACTTCACACTTCTAAAAACTAGTGTGGTCTCCTTTAAGGCCCCTGAGCCAGTGGTAAACATTACTCAAACCGCTGAATCACTTACAAATGCCTTCTACCAGCACCTACAGGACTGCATGGATCAGGCAATCCCAAACAAAACTAAGACTCTTTGTACCAAAGGCAAGCGTCCAGCCTGGTGGACCCCAGCCATAAACAAGCTCTACAACAAAAGGAGGAAGCTACTACAAGATAGAGCAAAATCCTTGAAAGGTAAGACACCTTTGATCATTATAAGTAAAAAACTGAGAGCTCTCATAAAATCATCCAAGGCAAATTTTGAGAGAAAAATCGCCAAGGACTCAAAAGACAATCATAAGGCCTTCTTTAGCTATGTTAGAAACCTAGGAGGAAACTCCCAGATATGCTCAGAATTAGTTCAAAATGATGTGAAGATTACTGAACCTACACACATTGCCAACATACTGGCTGACAGGTTCAGTGCAAACTCCCCCTCCCCCAAAAGGAGAGATATCTATACCAGAAGATTGTAGCCCCCCAAACATCTCCAACGCCCAGGTGAGAACTGCTCTCTCCAAAGCAAAAAAACACAGCATCCATGGGACCAGATGGTGTCCCCGGCTGTGTGCTCCATGAACTCAATGAGGAATTAAACCCGCAGTTAGGACAGCTGTTTAATCTTAGCCTCACCTCAGGATACGCACCCAAGGAGTGGCGACGTGACTGTGGTCCCACTTCACAAGGGCGGTGCCTCCACCGACCCTGGAAATTACCGTCCCATTAGCTTGACAAGCCTTATCTGCAAAGCCATGGAGAGGATCATAATGGAACTCATAAATAAAGACATAGGGAACTTGCAGACTTTGGATCCAACCCAGTTTGGCTTTGTCAAAGGCAGATCATGCCTTTTAAACTTGGTTGACTTTTTCGAGACAGTCACCAAGGCCATTGATGAGGAAAGGCAGTCCATACAGCCTACCTTGACCTGGCAAAGGCCTTGACACAATACCCCACTCAGGTATCATCGAAAAACTCATCAGCTTGAATGTAAACCCATACATCACAAGATGGGTTGCAAACTGGCTAAGTGACAGAACCCACAGGGTCAGAGTTGCTGGAGCCATGTCAGACTCAAAGCCTGTCACAAGTGGTGTCCCACAGGGCTCGGTCCTGGGTCCACTCTTGTTCTGCATCTACTTTTCTGAAGTACAAGCAAACACAGGAGGGTTATGGCTGACAAAGTTTGCAGATGACTGCAAACTGGGCGCCATAGTAGAAAACACATCTGACACAGATATCCTTCAGAAGGGCCTCACAGAAACGGATAACTGGTGCCAGAGCCATGGCCTAAAGTTAAATGCCAAGAAATGCATAGTCATACCCTTCGGGAAAAACAAGGTTACCCCTAGCTACCATATAGGTGGCAATCCACTGAGCACAGAGGAAGTCATCAGGGATCTGGGGACCCAGGTTGACAGTAGCCTTCGCTTTGACACTCATGTTGCTAAAGTAGTTAGGAAAACCTTCTACATTGCCCACCTGATCATGAAGGGATTCACATCTAGATCAAGGGAGGTCATCGTCCCCCTGTACTCATCACTCATTAGACCTATGATTGAGTACAATGCCCCATTCGGAATGCATCTGACCCAACACCTGCAGCAGCTGGAAAGGCCCCAAAAGTTCCTCACCAAAAGGATAAAGGGTCTCAAAAATATGTCTTATGCTGCCCGACTGAAAGAACTCCAGCTCTATTCAGTCTCATACCGCTTGCTCAGAGGTGACCTGTGCCTGACATATAAGGCCATGTCAAACCCTGATTTGATGAATATGCTTCACCTCAAAAAATCTAGATCCCTCAGAACCACAAGGGCGGCAGACTTAAACCTTGACACGGTTATTAATAGAACGTGCTGGAGGGACAGATTCATCACCCAGAGACTCCCTATGCTGTGGAACAAAATCCCGGTACATGTGAGGCAGAGCACCTCGCTGGCCTTGTTCAAGAGGAATCTTGACCAATGGATGGGGGATCGCAGATATACCCCAGGGATTACTTCAGTGTCACTGCTTGACAGAGGCACAGCAAAATAATAGGCATAGTTTTATTCAAACTAAAGGGGTGGCGAAAGCCAAATAACTATGGGCTAGGCTTATAAATGCCCTTGGGCAGATAGCCTAGTATGAACCTATGAACCTATGAACCTATAAAACGTTAAAACGTGTGACGTTATAACCGATCCGCAGGAAAGATCTTGGGATGGATGATATTCCTGTGGATGTTTAGAAGCTAGCAGGTAAGAAACTAATACAGATCTGCAAGGTTTTAAGAGTATTTTAAAAGGAAGAGAAGCACCAGCATCTTGCAAAAAAGCTTTGGTGGTGTAATACTTAAATATATTAAGGCCCATCAAATCCAGCTTCATATAGGCCCATTTCAGTTTTAAACTGTGATTATGAAGTGTTTATGTCTATAGTGGCTAAAAAAATGGCAAAAGTCATGCCTAAATTGATAGATATGGATCAATGTGGTTTTATGGAGGGGGGGGCAAACATTTGACAATACTATTAGAACAATGATGATCCAGATGGAAGGAGAATTTAAGAAAATATTGCTGTTGTTAGTGGTCTTGATGCTGAAAAAGAATATGACAGAGTAAGCTGGGATTTTATGAGTAAAGTAATGGAAGTATTTGCATTTCTGATACAATAATAAGGTTAATTAGAGGGATATCTGAGGAATCAGAGGCAAAAATCAAAGGAGGAGGGATCCCCCTGATAAGTAGTGTCTGAACAGAGGAACCAGATGGGGGTGCCCTATTTCCCCTTTGTTATTTGCATTATATTTGGAACCATTGGCAAAGAAAATAAGGGACTCAGAAATTAATTCAAGGCTATAATTGGTATGGTGTTTAGGAAAAGTTAGCATTATTTGCAGATTATATTATTTTGTACCTGATGGAACCAGGAAAGGATACCTCAGTCTTGTGGAACATTTTTAGACAGTTTTTTTTTTTTTTTAGGAATACAAAATTAATGAAGATAAAGCAAAGGACATAACTACAGACTCTATATGCACACATTGTTTGGTTCACCAATAAACATATTTATGAGAACATGATAAAATGAAGTATTTAGGAGTATGGATTAAAAAGTATTCTGTTATGGCAGCTAAGGATATGTGGAAATAGACTAAAGCTCTCTGATCTTGTAGCTCAGTTAGGTATGACGCTACCTGTGAGTAGCATCCTGCCATTGCCCAGAATGATACCGCAGTACAAGGACAAAATGATTGACTTCAACAATTGGCTAAGCTTCTGGTGTCATTCTAAGGGGATCCAGTATCTGTCTGCCTGGGACGACATGGTCAAGAGACCACAATGCTTCACCAGAGATGGTCTGCACCTGTCGCCCCTGGGATTCTGGATACTGATTAAAGCTCTTGCCACCCCTATAGTGCCTTTTTTAGGCAAGGTTTAAATTACAAATTCACCACTGTAACAGGAACACGCAAGCAAAAACTGAGGGTAATGCTACTCAATGCTAGAAGTCTAAATCTCAAAATGCATTCACTCGAGGCACTCATTAAAATGGAAAACATTGATATTTGTGCAGTGACTGACACCTGGTTCAAGGCTCTAGAGAACACCCCTTCATTACCAGGCTATAACTCATACAACACTTTTCGGCCATCTAACCTGGACCAGAACACCAAAGGTGGAGGTGTGTCCATATTCATTAAGGATATCCACACCTCCAGACTAGTTGCACAGTATAATGCATCCGAGGTTATCCAAGTGCAACTAACTCTGGGCAAAACTGCAATCCAAATTGCAGCTTGCTACAGATCCCCCAGCATGCCCCAGGATTCCCACTCTTCTTTTCTTGATATACTGGAAAATATTAGGGTTCAACCAAACACCCTAATAATGGGCGACTTCAACTACCCCACCATTAACTGGGAAAACTACTCATGTACCAACTCCTTCGCTCATCGCTTTCTGGAATTCATAAATTCCAATGCCCTGGATCAGCTTATTCACACCCCCACCAGGGGCAACAATATCCTTGACCTAGTCATTACCAACATGAGTGACCGGTGTTCCACACCTGATGTCAACTCCTCATTGGTCATATCCGACCATAAGCTAATCACGATATATATCCGCATCCCGCCCCCACTCACCACTAAGGAAACCATGGTAAAAAATTTCTCCAAAGCCAACTTCATGCTTCTTAAGACAGAAGTGGTGAACATCATGACACCCATGCAGATGGACAATACAGTTATGACTGCTGAATCCTACACAAATGCACTCTATTAGCACTTACACGAGTGCATGGATCGTGCTATCCCAAATAGAACTATAAACAAACTCTACAGCAGAAGGAAGAAACTGTTACAAAAGAGAGTAAAATCCATTAGTGGAGGAGCTCCCTGGTCAGCCTGAGTAAGAAGCTGAGATCCCTTATAAGATCCTCCAAAGCTAGCTATGAAAACCAAATTGCAACTGATTATAAAAGCAACCACAAAGCACTCTATAGCTATGTCAAGAATCTCAGTGGCAACACCCAGATCAGCTATGGATTACAGCACAATGGCACGAGAATTACAGAACCAACTGATATTGCCAACATCTTGGCGGATCGGTTCAGTGCTAACTTTACCTCCTCTCACCCCCTAAAGGGCCCAAATCTATACAGGAAGAATGCAGAGTCCCTGTAATCACATCTATGCAGGTAAAAGCTGCACTCACTAAAACCAAAAACACAGCATCCATGGGGCCCGACAACATCCCAGGCTGTGTTTTACATGAACCTCAGAACGAACTGGCTCCCCACCTAAGCACCATGTTCAATCATAGTCTCACATCAGGCTTTGTGCCCACTGAATGGCACACAGCAACAGTTATCCCACTCCACAAAGGAGAAATCACTACTGATCCTGGGAGCTATCACCCTATTAGCCTGACGAGCCTGGTCTGCAAGGCCATGGAACGTATCATCATGGAACTCATAAACAAAGACATTGGTAACTTCCAAACTCTGGACCCCACGCAATCCAGGTTTGTGAAAGGCAGATCATGCCTTCTGAACCTGATTGACTTCTTTGAGGCAGTCACCAAAGCCATAGATGAGGGTACAGTCGTTCACACAGCTTATCCTGACCCCGCCAAGGCTTTCAACATCACCCCCCATTCTGGAATTATAGCTAAACTCACTAAACTAGGCATATATCCCTATGTTACAAGATGGATTGCCAACTGGCTCACTGACAGAACCCACACTGTTAAAAATGCAGACTCCAAATCTGACTTCAAACCAGTGATAAGTAGAGTACCACAGGGTTCAGTCCTGGGACCTCTCCTGTTTGGTATCTACTTCTCTGAAGTACAGGCTAAAACAGAAGGCCTCTGGCTAACTAAGTTCGTAGATGACTGCAAACTAGGATCCATAGTCGAGTCCCCAAATGATGTGGACAATCTACAGAAGGGTCTCACTGAGACAGATGCCTGGTGTCAGAGGCATGGCCTTAAGCTCAATGCCAAAAGTGCATTGTCATCCCCTTTGGTAAAAACTCTGTACCCATGAACTGCCACATAAATGGCAGTCTACTTAATACCAAATGTGTGATAAGAGACCTTGGGACCCAGGTGGACAGTAGTCTCTGCTTTGATAATCACATCAGCACAGTAGTCAGGAAATCCTTCTACATGGCACACCTCATCACAAAAGGGTTCTCATCCAGGAAAAAAGAGGTCATTGTTCTCCTCTAATCGGCACTCATTAGACCCATTATACAGTACAACCCCCCTTTTGGAATGTACCTCACAAGACATCTGCAGCAGCTGGAAAGGCCACAAAAGTACCTCACAAAGAGGATTACTAGCCTCAAACAGATGCCCTACACTGACCATCTAAAAAAACTCCAGCTTTACTTTGTAGCATATCGCCTACTCCGAGGTGATCTCTACCTAACATTTAAAGCAATGTGAAACCCAGAGCTGTTGGACATGCTACACCTAAATAAATCCCAATCCATCCGAGCTACATCCTCTAGGGGACCTAAACCTTGTCACCACAATAAACAGGACATGCTGGAGGAATAGATTCCTGTCCCAGAGACTTCCCAGACTCTGGAACAAGTTGCCCATCTATATCAAGCAAAGTTTCTCATTAGCACTCTTCAAGAAAAATTTTGATGAGTGGATGGGAAATAGGAAATACACCCCAAGGATCTCTTCTGTGGCTCTGCTCAACAGGGGCACAGGAAATTAACTTTCTTGGGTGGCGTAAGCCAGGGAACCTTGTTGGCTAGGCTTACTTAGGCCCTTGGGCCGATAGCCTAGTACATACCTATGAACCTATGAACCTATAATACAAAAATTGAGAAACTGCAAGCTCTCACCTATAGATATGGCAAGATACAAACAGTAAAAATGTTTTAGTCCCTTTAGTTTTATACACAGGACTGGAACATTTTTATCAATCAGAGAAGTTGTGGATAGTAATTAATAAAGAGTTGAAGGATTTCATCTGGGAGTGTCGAGGGCAAGAGTCAAGTGGGATCAGCTGATCCTTCCAATAAAACAAAGAGGTTTAGTATTACCTGATTTAAAGGGATATTTTAGAGCTATACAGTTAAGGCTCTTATACACAGCACAAGCAAAAAGCTTGTTGAGTTCCCCTTGATATTCAAGGCTAAAAAAAAATCAGTAGGAAAACTAAAATTAGGAAGAAGGTGTGAGTTATGCTTGTGTTGTCATCTCATTCAGAATTGTGTGTGTAGACTTAGTGTAGGTGTTAATGAATCCCAGCGTCTTATTTTCAACAAATCTGTAGAGACAAACAGCACATAAAATGAAGAAAAGTTCAAAAATAAAGATCATAAGATAGATAACCAACGTTGCTGTAACTGAAAAGTAAGCAAAACAGTTGTAATCTAAAGGATTATGACTGGGTCACCAATCTTGAGAGATGGATGCCAAGAAACTGACCCACCGAACATTTTGTCAGCCACGACTTACGCCAAATAGGCAAATATGAAGTACAGAGACACGATTTACAAGTGAAATAATCATGGCAATGTATAATGCAAAGTTTTGCAACAGCTTGTATGCAAAAGGTGTACAATTCATTTATGTAAGGATGTATAAAATATGAGTGGAAACAGTTAGCAGTATTTATACCAAGTTCACTAATCAAATCTCATAAGCTTTTACTCATATTATATACGCCTGGTAGATATTGAAGTGTATTTATAACCTTAAAGCTTAAACTATATATATATATATATATATATATATATATATATATATGTATATATATATATATATATATATATATAAAATTATGGGTCACCTTTAAAAGGTCGAAAACCCATATATTCAAATTACAGAACGTTGAGACTAAGATTACGAAATCTGACATCATCAAAAACT